>NW_012267351.1:3737366-3744235 GCF_000151885.1 Dipodomys ordii
GAGAGGAAAAGGAAAAGAAAGGAAGAAAGGAAGGAAGATGAAAGGAAGAAAGAAGAAAGGATATTTCTTGGAGATACTGGGACTTGAACTCAGGGCCTCATCTCCATGGTTTTAATTTCATACTCACTGTGTGTCAAGATCTCCTGTGCTTTCTTGTCTTCTATTCAGGCTCTTTTCCATCAGAGATGGGCTACTGCAGTGTGGTGCCTTTTACCAGCCCATGGTGCAGACTTGCTAATGTTGGTCTCAGGTAATGACCGTAGTGTCTTGGGGGACAAATAAGTGTGATACTGTTAAGACAGATGAGTTCCTGGGAGGTGCAGAGAACAGATCATCTGTCACCTCATCTGAACTCTTGGCCCTTGTCCAGACAGTGTCTGCCCAGGGGAATAGTGCCTCTCTTATTCTAGCACCCCAGGGCCATCATGCCACGGGGAGCTTCCTTGATGACTGTGTCTAGTTCACATGGTCCAAATATGCTGTTCAGCTGCATTGTTTCTTTTTAGGGTAGGGATTAGAAGTGTCATCTTCTGGTATTTGGGTGTGGTTGAAGTCTTGGTGACATTGAGAGGTTGGTAGTGACTTAAGGCATCATTTAGTACAAGACAAATGACTTCATCAGGGTCGCCAGATTTCTGTAGCTGAAGTCCCATGCAGTCCTTCCTTTACCTCCCAGCCTTGAGTGTAGCCAATATGAGAGGATTTGGCTCAATTACCTAGCTTTCACCATATATCTTGCCTGTATCACAAACACATCATGAATGCATACCCCAATTGTATCACCACAAAAAGAAGGCTCCAAGAGATATTTTTTAGCCCTCCACCAGATTTTTAGGTCCAACAGTTTGTGGTTTCATTTTGGTGAAGGCTTTCGGAATAGAGGAAATCATCATTTGATAATCTTTTTTTTTTTTTCCAGTCATTGTCCCTCAGCTCTTCAGCTCAAGGCTAGCACTCTACCACTTGAGCCACAGCACCACTTCCAGTTTTCTGGTGGTTTATTGGAGATAAGAGTCTCATGGACTTTCCTGCCCAGGCTGGCTTTGAACAGTGATGCTCAGATCTCAGCCTCTGGAGGAGCTGGGATTACAGGCGCCTAGCGATAATATCATTTGTATTTGACATCATCTTTACTACTTTCCCTTTGAGACCCTTCCAGCTAAACTATTTTCAGTCTTATCCCCACTGTATTTTTTCTCAAGAGATAAATTCTGCTTAATAGTTGAGGAAGCTGGGTGCCAGTGGCTCATGCCTGTAATCCTAGCTACTCAGGAGGCTGAGATCTGAGGATCACAATTGAAAGCCAGCCCCAGCAGGAAAGTCTGTGAGACTCTTATCTCCAATTAACTATCAGAAGACTGGAAGTGGCGCTGTGGCTGAAGTGGTAGAGTACTCTCCTAGGGCTGAAGAAGAAAGGGACAGCACCCAAGGCCCAGAGTTCAAGCCCATGACTCACACACACACACACACACACACACACACACACACACAGGAGTTTCTCCATAGACCAAACCCTACTACTGACATAAAATAAATTATAATACATATTTCTTCTACCAGGGAAATGAACTATCACAATAATGAGAATGAACTGTAGCTTTAGTCAACAAATTAGTGAATTATATTTGAGTTACTCATAATTGATTGCTAAATAGATTTTCAATAGCAGACAACTTCATGTTTTATCTCCCCCGCCCTCAGCCCAAGTCCATAGTACATGTCAGGGATTCAGTAAAGTTGAGCAGAAAGGTGCCTGTAAGTAATTCTAATGACAGACAACTCAATGAAAAACGTGCTTTACTATCTCGTTTTAGAGTGGAAGGAAGTTGTGGCAGATTGATTTTCTCAAAGTCACAAAGATAACATGAAGGGTAGCTTTTATTCATTGCACTGCATTATTCCTTATTCTAGAAGTAATTTCAGTGGTTCAATGTTTGGTAAAACAAACTACATTCTGCAAACATGCAGCAATGATTTGGGTGGGAGAATAGACTGCAGAGCATGGAGGGCAGTGGGAAATCAAATTGTTCCAATAAGCCGGGCACTGGTAGCTCACGCCTGTAATCCTAGCTACTCAGGAGGCTGAGATCTGAGGATCACGGTTCAAAGCCAGCCCAGGCAGGGAAGTCCATGAGAGGCTTATCTCCAGTAAATCACTAGAAAACCAGATGTGGCACTGTGGCTCAAGTGGTAGAGAGCTCAGCTGAAGAACTGAGGGATAGTGCTCAAGCCCAGAGTTCAAGCCCCACGACCAACAACAACAACAACAACAATATATATATATATATATATATATTGTTCCAATAAATCAGGGACAAACCACAGAGACCTTTGAATGCTGTGCTAAGATGATGAAGGAAGCTTTAAATGTCTATTAGTGAAGTGGCAGGACCAGATGTGTGTTTCAGGAAGGCAATTCATTGTGAAGGTGTGGGAAAGGAGGCATAAAAACCAGTTAGGTAACTTTTAGGCAAAGCTTCTAAAACATGTGACTTCCTCCTGTAAACCTATATAGCATTGTTTCCTTTTAAGAGGAAATAAAGAATGGCACTGGTGGCTCATACCTGTAATCCTAGCTATTTAGGAGGCTGAGATCTAAGGATCAAGGCTCAAAGCCAGCCCCAGCAGGAAAGTCCCTGAAACTTTTTTTTTTTGGTTGGTTGTGGGGCTTGAACTCTGGGCTTGGGCACTATCCCTGTGCTCTTCAGCTCAAAGCGAGGGCTTTACCGCTTGAGCCACAGCACCACTTGCGCTTTTCTAGTGGTTAATTGGAGATAAGAGTCTCTCTGACTTTTCTGCCCATGCTGGCTTTGAACTGTGATCCTCAGATCTCAGCCTCCTGAGTAGCTAGGATTACAGGCGTGAGCCATGGATGCCCAGCCTTCTCTGAAACTTCCCTGAACTCTGGGCCTGGGCGCTGGGCTGTCCCTCAGCTCTTCAGCTCAAGGATAGCACTCTACCACTTGAGCCACAGTGCAACTTCCGGCTTTTTTCTTTTTGCTTATATGGTGCTAAGGAATCAAACCCAGGGCCTCAGGCATGCAAGGCAAGCACTCTACCACTGAGCCACCTTCCCATTCTCCAATTAACCACCAGAAAACTGGAAGTGTCACTGTGGCTCCAAGTGGTAGCCTTGAGCAAAAAGGTTCGGGAACAGCACCCAGTCCCTGAGTTCAAGCACCATGACCAACAAAAAAGGAAAAAGGGGGGAAAAATCTAGACTCCAAAGAACTTGTTAGGAGATTTTTTTTTTTAAGGAGATAATTACTAAGCTTACAAAATATGTTCTAAAGGTTCTTTTTTTTTTCTTTCAGTTCCGGAGTTTTGAACTCAGGACTTCATACATGCTGTGAGCCACAGCTGCAGTGCTTAATTTTTTTCAGATAGAGTATTTAAATTTTTCAGGATAGCCTTGGACTAAGATGCTTCTACATATACCTCTCAGATGACAACTTGTACCACCATGTCCAACTTCGTTTTTTTTGGTGTGTGTGTGTGTGTGTGTGTGTGTGTGTGTGTGTGTATTAATGGGTTGTGGGCCTTGAACTCAGGGGCTTGGGCAATGTCCCTGAGCTTATTTGCTCAAGGCTAGCACTCTACCACTTTGAGCCACATCTCCACTTCTGGCTTTTTGGTGGTTAATTGGAGATAAAAGTCTTAGGGACTTTCTTGACCAGGCTGGCTTTGAACCACAATACTCTAAGATTGCAAGTGTGAGCCACCAGTACTGGCTAAAAGTCTTTAAAACATTTTTTTTTTTAATTTTTGCCAGGTGCCGGTGGCTCATGCCTGTAATCCTAGCTACTCAGTAGGCTGAGATCTGAGGATTGAGGTTCAAAGCCAGCCTGGGCAGGAAAGTCTGTGAGACTCTTATCTCCAGTGAATCACCAGAAGACTGGAAGTGGTGTTGTGGCTCAAGTGATAGAGCGCTAGCCTTGAGCTGAAGATCTGAGGGACAGTGCCCAGGTCCAGAGTTCAAGCCACATGACCAAACCAAAATATATATATATATATATATATATATATATCTTCTTTGTTTTTGCATGTTTCCATATTTTCTTCTAACTCTTCTAAATGCTTCTAAATATGTTATTACAGAGAAAATAACTTCCTAAAGGAGTTCTAAGGAGACAGCAACACAATTAGACATTGGAAAACTCTTAGATTACTGCTTTGTGACTCTAGATCTGCAAATATTTCCCTTGCCCATTGGTTTTGTTCACATTTCTGAGCTGTGTGCATTGGTTTGAGATGTGTGACACTACAACATTGGTTCACCAATGGAGTCTCCAACTTGTCGGAATTGCTCCTGAGGTATGTTGTCTAATTTTCCTTTCATGGGGGAACTTATCCTCCTGATTTCCTAGCCATAGTGTAAATTAAACAAAAATGATTAAGCCAGCTGCTGGGTGCCATTGGCTCACGCCTGTAATCCTAGCAACTCAGGAGGCTGCGATCTGAGGATCATGGTTCATCCTAAGCAGGAGTCTGTGAAACGCTTATCTTCAATTAACCACCAAAAAGCCAGAAGTGAAGCTGTGGCTCAAGTGGTAGAGTGCTAGCCTTGGGCACAAAATCTCAGGGACAGCACACACACACACACACACACACACACACACACACACACAGAGAGAGATTAAGCCAGGTGAAGTGGCTTATGCCTGTAATCTCAGCCACAGTAGAGGTGAAATTAGGAGGACTGCAGTTTAAAGTCAACCCTGGCACAAAGTTATTGACAACCCATCCCAACCAATAAGCCAGACATAGTGGTATGTGCCTGCCATCTCAGCTATTGTAAAGCACAGGTAGGAGGAATATGATATGAGGCTAACCCTGGGTAAGCAAGGTATTACCCGAAAAAAACAAAGCAAACGAGGGCTGGTTGTATGGCTCAGATGATAGAGTTTCTACCTAACAAGGGTTAGGACAAAAGTTCAAATCCCAGTACTGCCAATAAATAAATAAATTTGCTGGGAGATCAGATCACCCACCTAAGCAATGTTAACAGCAAAGCTAGAAATAACCCATGTAACTGCACAGCTCCCGGGGTTGAGCCTCCAGATCATAATTGCAACATTTTAGATTTTGGATTTTCAGATTTGGGAGAGCAAACCTGTAAAATCTATGCAAATGTTCCCAAGTCAGAAAAACTCTGATATCTGGATATCTCTGATATCCATTCAGAACTACTACAAAGAAAGCTACTAAAGAACGCTTCCTGGAGATACTAAACAACGCCAAACTATGACATCACTGCAGTTCCCAGAGCTCCTGACTATACAGGTGAACAGTTCATTCCAGCACCCAGTGGTTCCTCCCCTTTTCCCAGGACCCAAACCCTTGACTAGAAAGTTTTGCTTCTTTCACGTCTACCAACAGCTAAGGAAAACTAGCTCCCCTAACCAGGCTCCTTAGCTAATGATGAATCCGCTATAGTTCCTCCTTCTTTCCTAACTATGAGCATAGTTTGTAAAAGCTAGCCTGCTGGGTGCTATGCCTCACACCTATAATACTAGCTACTCTGGAAACCTAGATCTGAGGATCACAGTTCAAAGCCAGACCAGGCAGGAAAGTTCATGAGACCCTGCTCTCCAATAAACTACTAAAAAATCTCAGAAGTGGAGCTATGGCTCAAGTGATAGGAGCTAGCTTGGAGCAAAAGATCTTAGGGACCGTGCGTGCCCAGGCCCTGAGGTCAAACTCCATAACCAACAAAAAAAACTTTTTTTAATCTATATCTATGTCTATAAGTCTATATATACTATGATTTCTTTTTTTAAAAAAATGGTGAAAATACCGTACAGAGGGGCTACAATTACATGGACAAGATAATGAGTACATTTCTTATCAAGCATTGTTGCCTCCTCCTTTGTTTCCCCTTCCCATCCCTTCCCATTACACTGTGATTTCTGTGGTCAAATGATACCCTTTCTTTCCTACACCTACAGAAGAGAAGCTGCAAACCATAAGGGGTATGAGTGAGAAGGAGATGTTTGTTTGCAGTTGTGCAGATTGTACCTCAAAACAAAACTCCACTAGAGACTGCAGTGATGCTGGAATCCAGCCTGAGGTCCACTTTGCCAGACCTTGTGCTACACTATGGGCTGCATTCTCCAGGAATATAAGTGAGAGGTCGTCTAAAAAGATTTTCTCGGGCTGGGAAGGTGGCTCAGTGGTAGAGCGCTTGCCTTGCATGCCTGAGGCCCTGGGTTCGATTCCTCAGCACCACATAAGCAAAAAGAAAAAAAAAGCCAGAAGTGGCACTGTGGCTCAAGTGGTAAAGTGCTAGCCTTGAGCTGAAAAGCTGAGGGACAGCGCCCAGGCCCAGAGTTCAGGCCCCATGACTGGACCCAAAAAAAAAAAAGATTTTCTCACTGGTCTAGTGTGGCCACACCCATGAGGCTGCCCATGGCAGCATTGCTTTGAGGAGGGAAATTAGAGGCTCTTGGGGTAGCCAGAGGTGCCCAATGTAGTAGGTGCACAATAAGAACTTTCTAGAAGTCAGAATGATGGGTTTAATATCCATGTAACAACATGGATAAGTCTTTAAAAAATGGGGAATGAAAAAGGTCACCGTCTCAGTGCAATGGCACATGCCTAGGATTTTAACTACTTGGGAGATAGGTATAGAAAGGATCTTGCTCTGACATCAGCTCAGGCAAAAGAGTGAGACTATCTGAAAATTAACCGAGGCAAAAAAAAAAAAAGGCTGGGGGTGTGGCTCAGGTAGGAAAGTACTTGCCCTGAAAGTGTGAGGTTCTTGATTTCAAAACTTCAATGCAGGGGCTGGGAAGGTGGCTCAGTGGTAGAGCGCTTGCCTTGCATGCCTGAGGCCCTGGGTTCGATTCCTCAGCACCACATAAGCAAAA
>NW_012267351.1:3745874-3769596 GCF_000151885.1 Dipodomys ordii
GCTTTTTTCTTTTTGCTTATGTGGTGCTGAGGAATCAAACCCAGGGCCTCATGCGTGCAAGGCAAGCGCTCTACCACTGAGCCACCTTCCCAGCCCCAATTTTTTTTTTAAGTACCATGTGCTAAAAAACATAACCCATTTAAAGACAGGATTTGAGTCATCAAGTGTTATGCTTTAGTACTCTGTTTCTTGGCCAACTTGTGGGTGGCAGCTTAATCAAAATAAAACCTTATATTCTCCCCACAACAGCAGACATTCACTAGATGCCTAGTAAGTATAAGTTAGACTGCGTCACCTGTTACAGTCCCATAGGTACCTTTGCCCCTGTGCTAGTTTGTGGTATATTAGAAAAGGTTCTTTGTCTTACTGGAGGTGCAGCCCCACTCTAAGACACAGGTTGAGCAAGTCTCTTTGGGTTTCATCTCAGTTCAATTCCTCAGTTGAGGTACATTGGACTGAAGGATGTGGCCTTGCCAACCAACTCCCTGCTTTCTTCCACCAGGTTTCCATTGTTAACAACATCTGTTCTGATTGGTTCAGGAAAGGCAGGCTCACCCTATCCTAATTGCTATGGTCATCCTAATCCCCCAAACTCTTCTGGAATCTTGCCGATCTAGAGGTAGAGTCTGGTCAGGTGCTGGTGGCTCACACCTGTTATCCTAGCTACTCAGGAGGCTGAGATATGAGGATTGTGGTTTAAAGTCAGCCCAGGCAGGAAAGTCTGTGAGACTGATTTCTTATTAGCCACATGAGTGGGTTTCTGACTTTTACCCAGCAGAGCACAGCAGAAGTGACCTTTCTGAGAGTAGGTCATAAAAAAGCGATATACTTATTGACTGAAACACACACACACACATACACACACAGAGTATTAAGCTTACTGTGGTTGGGTGGTGTAGCTCCATGATCAGAGATTTACCTTAGCCTGAGTTTGACCCTCAGCATCTACAGCCAAATAATTCATACAAAGTATTCACAGTAACAAAAGCCAATGGAGATGAGGGAGGTCTGGGATATCAATTAAACAAAATTGCTACATGTTGATAACCATTGAAACCAGGTGCTGGTGGCAGTTCATTCCATTCTGAGCTCTGCTTTTGTGCATATTTGAAAACAGGAGAGTTTTTAACAGCAGTGGGAGGACTTAACTCTCCTTTGGCCCATTCTTCCAAGCCAGGATTTGTGGTCACATACCAGTGGTTAAAACAGATACGAACATGCCCTCTCTGTATGTCTGAGGCTTTCCTAAGACCCAGGACCCTACCCTAAATGTGCAGGAATTCTCCCATAGAAACAGACTAGCAGAAGAAGTTGTACTCAGGCAAATATTTAGGGCACTCCTTAAATCAGTATAAATTCCTGGTTGGCTAAAAGTCTGGTGCTAGGTGCATGGGGACATCAGTAAATTCTTGGCAAATTGATTTTAAGAAACCCAATAGTTCCAGATGGATTCACTTGCTCTGAAGGTTAAGTAGTGTTCAGTTTTCAGCCCTGAAATCTATCTGTCAGCAGAAAGGCAGGCACGTCATGGGCCGTGTGTTGCTATGCAGATGTCTTTTGGAAGGTCTTTGTGTTTGCTTGTGGATCCTCTCTCTTCCTTAAAGAAAAACTATTAGCTCACACTGCAGCCTGATGCTCTCTGCTTGGTTTTTGGCTATGTCACTAAGCCCAAAATAGAAAGTTGTTTTTACTGCAGAGCAGGGAAGGAGGTTTAAATTTATCAATGCAAACAACAAAGGGTGACATTATACTGGCATTTCTTAGGTAGTGAATAGAGAGAGATAATGCCTGTTTCAGTAGACGGATTGATCTGACACTGGCAGGCGTAAAACCAGGGGACAAGCTTTCACTGTAGTGAACTGGGCTTGTTTCCCATCCTGACTCCCATCCCTGCCTCCTTCCAACACTGTCACCTCTTTCAGGACATGGGAAAGCAGCTGGGCCACTGGGGAATCTGTTCCAGAAATGTCAATTATCAGACAAGGAACAATTCTCTGAGTCAAAAGCTTTTGGAGGAGTCAGTACCTTGCTACAGAGCTGAGTGGCAGGAAGTCAGACTTTTCTCCTCTTGAATGACAAAAAGATTTAGCCAGGTGCCAGTGGCTCACACCTGTAATCCGAGCTACTCAGAAGACTGGGATCTGAAGATCACAGTTCAAAGCCAGCCTAGACAAGAAAGTCCTTGGAGCGCTCCAATTAACTATCACAAAAGCTGAAAGTGGAGCTGTGGCTCAAATGGTAGAGAGCTAGTCTCAAGCACAAAAGCTTAGGGACAGCACCTAGGCCCTGAATTCAAGCCCCAGGACCAGCACATACACAAAACTAATGATTTAAAGGATCCCCATTGCTGGAAGGAGTTTTGGTGGCAGGGAATAAACACCCTCAACTGGATGGGAAGTAAACTGATCTAAGGACATGAAGCCTAAACTATGGAAACACGGACCAAAAGATGAGGATCCAGAAGAGCTCTCTTTTTGACTCTAGAAGTATAAATTATCTAGAGAAATACCTCTGTGTGTGCAACAGGAGACATTTGTAATAATGTCAGAATAGCAATGTGCATAAGAACAAAAATTTTGGAAACAATGCAGTTGCCCATTCAGTGAAAGAGTAGATGGTAAGCCTGTGTATTATTATTTTGGATGATAAACTCTTGAGATTATTCTGTAGCAGTCAAAAATGAATTAACTACAGTGAAGTATGGTGCCATGCTGAAAGATTACCTGTAACAGCAGACATATTTTTTAATTACTCTTTAGGAATAGAGATAAAATAAAACAACAGGAAAGAAGGCAAAGGAATGAGCAGAAGAGTTCAGGGTGGTTCCCTGGGGAACTACAAAAACTAGGCGGGGGCTATGGTTAGAGTTTGGTTATTGTCATGGTTCTAGCTTTTGTTTTGGATAATTGGTTCATGGGTAATAATGACATGATTAAATTAATGAACTTTCCACCTAAATTAACAAAAACCAGACCATCCACATACCAATTATGAGGGTGTGTCATGAACCAAAGATTAGGGTTCAGCCATTCTGTGAACATGAACAAAACAAAAGCAGAGTCTAGCCTTTGGTGCAATCATTCTACTGTTAAGCATTTATCTTAAAGAAGTAAACAGGGATACATACAGGGTAGCAGGGTGCTGGTGGCTCATGCCTAAAATCCTAACTACTAAGGAAGCTGAGATTTGAGAACTGTGGTTGAAGCCAGCCTGGGCAGACAAATCTTCAGGACTCTTATCACCAATTAACTAGCAAAAAGCCAGAATTGAAGGGTAATGTAAGTAGTAAAGCCCTTGTAATGAGCAAAAAGGCTGAATGGGAGCATGGGGCCCTGAGTTCAAACCCCTGAACACGAGTGTGTGCAGACCCATATGTACACGTGCACGCGCGCACACACACACACACGTGCTGAGTTCATGCTATACACACAAACTCAACTTTTAGAATCAAACTAATGGATTAGTTGTATTCATTGGGCTATATTAATATATAAGAAAACTAGGTAGTATTTGAAAAATGTTATTTTCTAATAGTGTCTAAATATATGTGAAAGTGCTCAGGATATATCAGTTGAATAAAAGAGATTCCACAACATGAACCCAGTTTTCTTTTAAATTTCCCTGAGTACGTATGTGGGACCATGTACACACACACACACACACACACACACGAAAGCTGGAAGATATGCACATCTAAATGATGACATCTCATCTCTGGATGCTATAATTGTTTCCTCCTTAACCTTGAAGTAAATAAATTTTTTCTACAACAAATCCTACCTACTCAGGAGGCTGAGATCTGAGGATAATGGTTCAAAGCCAGCCCGGGCAGGAAACTGCATGAGACTCTTATGTCCAATAAACCACTAGAAAACCAGAAGTGGCGCTGTGGCTCAAGCGGTAGAGCACTCGCCTTGAGCTGAAGAACGCGGGGACAGCTCCCAAGCCCAGAGTTCAAGCCCCACTACCGACAAAAAAAAATATTCTACAACAAACATGAATTCACAAAATCACAAATAATTTTTATTATAAAATAGGTACATCATTTTATTATAAAAATAGATGCTAACCCGGGCACTGATGGCTCACACCTGTAGTCCTAGCTACTCAGGAGCTAAGATCTGAGGATTGCAATTCAAAGCTAGCAGGAAAGTCTAGGAGACTTTAATTAACCCCCAGAAAACCAGAAGTGGAGCTGTGGCTCAAAGTGCTGGAGCACTATCCTTGAGTGATAGAGCTCAGGAACTGCGTGTAGGGCCATAGTGCAAGCCCCACATCTGACAAAAAAAAAAAAAAAAGATGCTAATAACTCATGCAGAAGGTATTCTTGTTACATGTTCAGAACTTCAGATGAGATAACTTATTTAATGCTTAAGATAACCATATGAGGACAGTATTATTATAGTTTATACTATAGTACATGTGAAAATGTCAAAGTTTAGTGAGTTAAATAAATTGCATGAGGGGCTGGGAAGGTGGCTCAGTGGTAGAGCGCTTGCCTTGCATGCCTGAGGCCCTGGGCTCAATTCCTCAGCACCACATAAGCAAAAAGAAAAAAGCTGGAAATGGCGCTGTGGCTCAAGTGGTAGAGCACTAGCCTTGAGCTGAAGAGCTGAGGGACAGCGCCCAGGCCCAGAGTTCAGGCCCCACGACCAGACCCCCCCAAAAAATAACTTGCATGAGGTGAACATTAAAAACATAAGAAATGGTGCCGTGTATGCAGCTTCCTAGAAGCCCTTCAAAGCGTTGACTTGGTGGTAATATTTGTCTTCCAGAGATCCCCTTGAAAAATAGTACTAGGGAACCTAGAACCTTAAATTCACTCAGAGAAAGAGGTCACCTGGCATGTCTGAGCCAGGGCCTACACAAGGCAGCTAACCAGAGAACTTAGGGAGGGTGGTCATAAGGGGTCTATGGCAGCTGAACACCTGTAGGTTTCTGATGAGCCTCTTATAGAAAAAGAAATCCCATTGGTTGGACAGTTGAGCTGTTTTAGTTGTAGCTTAGCCAGTTCTGACTCCCACTAGCTATTGAAAAATGAGCTTGCAGAGTCTCAATGGAGAGAAGGAGGGTGCTCTAGGGATGAGACAGAGCCAGAGACTCAGCTGCGGTCTCTTCTCATCACTCATGCTTTAAATATAAGCTCTGATGGGATCAAGGAGTCACAGATAAAATGCCTTTCTCAAAGCCTAAGCAGGCAGGATCTGGTATCCAGTTTGGACAAGATAGTGGAAAACAGACTCAAGGGGAAAAAATCTCTTGGCTTCAGCACCTGCACTTGGGAGCTCAAGAATTTAACACCTTAATGTTGTAGAATAAACAAATGCGGGCATGTTTTCCGATGTTTTCTCCAAGCATTGAGAATAGATATGATTTAAGAGAGATTGATTTAAAAAAAAATAAGAGAGATTGATTTTAACAGACTCTTTTCTTCCCAGCTGAAGACTTCTGGATTATTCTTCAAGATATAGGAATAGCTTCTGTGGAAATACTTCCCCAGTGTCTCCAAGAAACAGGGTTCTTTGGTACAGAATTAATAAAATGAGTTGGCTATTGTTGAACTGTCTCCCTGCTGCAGTAGAAACCTCTTTTCCTTGTATCCCTCTGCATTGCCTCTTATTTACACGTATCCCTATGCTTGCTGTGTGGTAAGTGCTAACTAAATGTTGATTTATTTATACATATATTTATTTATTGTCAGTTGTGGGGCTTGAACTCTGGGCTTGGGCACTGTCCCTGTGCTCTTCAGCTCAAGGCAAGCCTTCTACCACTTGAGCCACAGCACCATTTCCAGTTTTCTAGTGGTTTATTGGAGATAGTCTCACAGCCTTTCTTGCTCAGGCTGGCTTTGAACTGTGATCCTCAGCTCTCAACCTCTTGAGTAGCTAGGATTACAGGTGTGAGCCACCGGTGCCCAGCTTAAATGTTGATTTTTGTAGAGGGGCATGGTGGTAGACACCTGTAATCTCAGCATTCAAAAGGCTATTGTGGAAAAGCTCAAGTTCAAAGTCAGCCTGGGCCATCCTATCTCAAAATAACAAAGCCTCTTGCTGGAACAGAGATTTATAGAGGTTTAGGGTGTGACTTTATAGAATTCCTAGAGCTAGGAATCAAAATCATTTTGGAGACTCTGGTTCCTGAGAGAATCTGATAAAAGCTAAGAAATTTTCCCTGGGAGAAAGTATATACAAAAGAAAATTCTCAATAGTGTAGCACTATTACAAAAACTAACACATACACAAATGTGTATGTGTAAAACTGAGGAAATCTAAAAAAAAAGAAGATGGATTAAATCAATATCAATAGGGGCGGGAAGTTGGCTCAGTGGTAGAGCGCTTGCCTTGCATGCCTGAGGCCCTGGGCTCAATTCCTCAGCACCACATAAGCAAAAAGAAAAAACTCGGAAGTGGCGCTGTGACTCAAGTGGTGGAGCGCTAGCCTTGAGCTGAAGAGCTGAAGGACAGTGCCTAGGCCCAGAGTTCAGGCCCCACGACCGGACCCCCCCAAAAAAATCAATATCAATACCCAAGTGTGGTACCACACTACAGTAAGGTGTCATCAATGAGAAACAGATCTCTCTAGTTTTCTTTTTGTGCGTATATGCCAGACCTAGGGCTTGAACTCAGGGCCTAGGCACTGGCCTTTAGCTTTTTCTCTCAAGGCTAGCACTCTACCACTTAAGCTATAGCTCCACTTTTGGCTTTTTTGGTGGTTAATTAGGGATAAGAGTCTCAGGGACTTTTCTGTCTAGGCTGGTTTTGATCCCTAATCCTTAGATCTCAGCCTCCTGAGTAGTTAGAATTATAGATGTGAGACACCAGCATCTGGCTTCCTTATTTCCTTATTGTTTTTAGGTGGTTTTTTTTTTTAGGTCCAAGATTGGGACTCGAACTCAGTACATGCCACTTTCACTCATTACCTAGTGCTCTACCAACTAAGCCACGCCTCCAACCCTTTTATTGGTGTTTTCAATTGACAGAGGCTCTTTCTATCTTGCCTACACCTCCAAAGACAAGACATCCTTTCTCTACAAGCCAACCATCAACTTGTAAACACCATATTACTCATCACTTTTTTCTGTGCACAGTCTCTTCTTTCTGTTTGGGGACCCAGATCAATTGTCATCTAAAGACAAGCACTCCTGCCTGAAATTCCATTTGTTGGCTTGTGAAACAAACACTCCTGTGAGGAGAATTTCCATCAGACAGAAGAGCAATGTGGACCTGTATTTCTATACTTGGAAATGAATTTCACAGTACTGTTCAAATACTTCCACCCTAGTAAATTCACCTGCTTTGGAGAATCTAATGTTTAAATGTTGTCCAGAGTCAAGGTAGAACGCTAGTGAACTACAATCTGAGCAGATTTCCTCCTCTGGCTACCTGCAAAGGAGCTAGTCCTCAATAGGGTTTCTGGGAGTCTTTTTTTTTTTTGTCGGTTGTGGGGATTGAACTCTGGCATGCGCGCTGTCCCTCAGCTCTTCAGCTCAAGGTGAGTGCTCTACCTCTTGAGCCACAGCACCACTTCTGGTTTTCTAGTGGTTTATTGGAGATAAGAATCTCACTGACTTTCATGCCTGGGCTGGCTTTGAACCATGATCCTCAGATCTCCGCCTCCTAAGTAGCTAGGATTACAGGTGTGAGCCACCGGTGCCCAGCTACTGGGAGTCTTTAAGGAACTATATTATACTTAGGCTCAGGTGCAAGTTTGTCTCCTTTCACACTCTACTCTGACAGGTACCAGTCTTTTCACTGTTCCATACCCTCTGAGAGTCTCCTTGTAATCTAGTAGATACCTCCAAGAGGTACCTAGAAAGCTGGGTGCTGGTGGCTTACACCTGTAATCCTAGTTACTCAAGAGGCTGAGATTGGAGGATCAAGGTTGTTTTATGTTGTTGTTGTTTTGTTGGTCATAGGGCTTGAACTCTGGGCCTGGGTGCTGTCCCTGAGCTCTTCAGCTCAAGGTGAGCACTCTACCACTTGACCCACAGTGCCACTTCTGTTTTCTGATGGTTAATTAGAGATAAGAATCTCATGGAGTTTCCCGCCTAGCCTGGCTTTGAACAGGGATCCTCACATCTCAGCCTCCTGAGTAGCTAGGATTGCAGGTGTGAGTCACCGATGTCCAGCTACAATGTGAGACTTTTATCTCTAATAAACTACTCAAAAAAGCCAGAAATGGTCCTGTGGTTTAAGTGGTAGAATGCTAACCTTGAGCACAGAGAGGTTCAGGGACAGAGCCCAGGCCCTGAGTTCAAGCCCCAGAAAGAAAGCAAAAGAAAAGAAAGGGAAAGCACAGAAAAGGCTAATTGAGCTGCTTCATGATGAAGCTATGTGAGACAGCCACAGAAGAACTGAGATTCCTCTCCCTAAGAAAATGGGGAGCCAGGCGCCGGTGGCTCACGCCTGTAATCCTAGCTACTCAGGAGGCTGAGATCTGAGGATCACAGTTCAAAGTCAGCCTGGGCAGGAAAGTTCAAGAGACTCTTATCTCCAATAAACCACAAGAAAACCAGAAGTGGTGTTGTGGCTCAAGCAGTAGAGTGCTCACCTTGAGCTGAAGAGCACAACGACAGCACCCAAGCCCAGAGTTCGAGCCCCATGACCGACAAAAAAAAAAAAAGAAAAGAAAAAGAAAATGGGGGCAGAGCAGAATATTTAGCTGGACTATTGGCTACATGTATTTGGGGCCTGTGATTCTCCCAAGAGCTGTCACATTTACTCAAACATTCTAGATATTTCCTATTTCAGTTATAAAGGATAATATGGATTCATTACAGAAAGAACATTTTTTAAAAAAGATCCCACTTACAAGAAGTGACTGCTATTAGTACCTAATGATATTGCTTTCTAAAATCTCTTATAAGCACATTTGCAGCATATGTTTATGGTACTATTTTGTGTAGTGTGTGTGTATGTGTGTGTGTATGTGTGCACGCACGTGCATACCAGTCCTGGAACTTGATTTCAAAACCTGGTCGCTGTCCTTGAGCATTTTTGCCAAAGGTTCGTGTTCTACCATTTGAGCCATAGCTCCACTTCTGGCTTTTTGGTGGCTAACTGGAGTTAAAAGGAGTCTGAGACTTTTCTGTGCAGGCTGGCTTCAGGCTGAATCATGATCCTCAGATCTCATTCTCCTGCCTAGCCATGATTACAGGGGGTTCTATTTTATTTTTTGGTGGGCCATGGGACCTGAACTCAGGGTTTAAGCTCTTTTGCTCAAGACTAGCACTGTATCACTTTGAGCCACAGCACTACTTCTGGTTTTCTGGTGGTTAAATTGGAGATAGGAGTCTCATGGACTTTCTGGCCTCCGCTGGCTTTAAACCTTGATGCTCAAATCTCAGCCTCCTGAGTAGCTAGGATATAAGCCACCAGCACTCAGCTACAATAGGATTTTTTTTCCCAGTCCTGGGGCTTGAACTTATGGCCTAGTCACTGTCCCTGAGCTTCTTTTGCTCAAGGCTAGCACTCTACCACTTGAGCCACAGTGTCACTTCTGTTTTTTTCTGTTTATGTGGTACCAAGGAATCAAACCCAGGGCTTCATGCATGCTTGGCAAGCCCTCTACCACTAAGCCACATTCCCAGCTCTACAATAGTATTTTTGTGTTTTCTTTTTTTCCCCCGGTCATGGGGCCTGAACTCTGGGCTTGGGCACTGTCTCTCAGCTCTTCAGTTCAAGGCTAGCTCCCTACCACTTGAGCCACAGCACTACTTCTGGCTTTTTCTGCTTATGCGGTGCTGAGGAATTGAACCCAGGGCCTCATGCATGAGAGGCAAGCAGTCTACCACTGAGCCACCTTCCCAGCCCCTACACCCCTACAATAGTATTTTTTGGGGGGGGTCTGGTTGTGGGGCCTGAACTCTGGGCCTGGGCACTGTCCCTCAGCTCTTCAGCTCAAGGCTAGCACTCTACCACTTGAGCCACAGTGCACTTCTGGCTTTTTTTTTTTTTTTTTGCTTATGTGGTGCTGAGGAATCGAACCCAGGGCCTCAAGCATGCAAGGCAAGTGCTCTACCACTGAGCCACCTTCCCAGCCCCCTACAATAGGATTTTTAAGAGCTGCAGTGCTTTTAATAGCCTTCATAAAGCATTTACCCCGCCTTTTGGAGTGTTGAACTTTGCCTTCCATTCCAGCTTGAGTTTTTTTTTCCCCCTGTGAGAGCAAAACATTTCCTTCTGTAACTGAGAATGCTGTCTGGATGTCACAGGAAGAAACCTGTGACGTGATCATTTCTCTTCCCCTTTTTTCTTTAGCCAAACTACAGGCATTAAAAGGAAGGTCTGAATCTGTGGCAAGGTTCCTGCCACAAAACATTGGCCACATCTAATTCCAGGTGAAAGGGCAGTATAAATTGAGGTTTTCTGAAAACTTCAAAGGTGAGACACAGAGACAGCCCTTGAGTTTCAGGAAAAATTGGGTGTGCTGTGTACAAAAACCTGGTTAAGGGGACAAGGAAGGTCTAGTTAGCCAGAACATGTCAGGTTTTCCAAGGGCACAGCCATTTACAGGATGACTGCTTAGGACTTTATTTGGAGACTTCTGTGGGCATAGAAGGCCTACAAATAAAGAACATAGTATTTTTCAGGTATGACAGCCTTTTCAGATACAAGACTCTGATCTAATAGGATCATAAGACTAACTAATGTCTTCTTTTTTTCAGAATTAGAACTTGAACTTGAGCCACAGCTCTCCACTTCTGGCTTTTTGCCAGTTAATTGAAGATAAGAGTCTCATGAGGACTGGGCAGGTGGCTCAGTGGTAGAGTGCTTGCCTTACAGGTATGAAGCCCTGGGTTCGATTCCTCAGCACCATATAAGCAGAAAAAGCTGGAAGTTGGTGCTGTGGCTTAAGTGGTAGAGCGCTAGTCTTGAGCTGAAGAGCTGAGGGACAGCGCCCAGGTCCAGAATTCAAGCTCCATGACCGACCAAAAAAAAAAGAAGAGTCTCATGAATTTTCCTGCCCATACTGGTTTCAAACTGTGACCCTCAGAGCTCAGCCTCCTAAGTAGCTAGGATTATAGGTGTGAAACACCAACACCTGGCCTACCTGATGTTCTTGATATTCCTATGCTCTGTAGATTCTATCCAAACACCACCATGTATTTCATGGCAAATGCTAAAGGACTCCAATTGGCATCAGGGTATTTAAAATTAGAACCCACTGAGAAATACTTTAGAGATAGTTGGGTACTGTGGTTTGTCCTTGGAATCCCAGTTACTTGAGATCAGGAGGATTGCAGTCTAAGGCAAAAAGTGAGAGAAACACCCATCTCAATCAGTACGTTGGGCCAGGGTTGCATGAGCCTGTTATCCCAGCTTCTAGAAGGCAGTAGATAGGAAGATCATGATCTAAGGCTGTCCTCAGGCAAAAATGTGAGCCTATCTAAAAAATAACTAAAGCTAAAAGAGCATGGCTCAAATGTTAGAACACTTGCCTGGCAAGTACAAGGTCCTGAGTTCAAACACCAGCATCACCAAAAATTAAAACAAACAAACACAAAAGTAGTATATAACACTTGTTGAATATTTATTATCAACTTCTTTGTATTCACAGTTATAATTTCATTTAATTCTCAGAAGAAACTTACTGAGCTAGTATAAGGATTCCTCCTTTATAGACGAGACAATGGAGACTCAGAAAATGTACCAAGAATTGAAACCCAGGTTCTTACTCTACCTTTCTTTGTGTCTCAGTAAGTTTAGAAGGTAGGGAACAGAAAGAACAACAGCAACAACAAAATAAACCTAACGTAAGGCCCAGAGAATTGCTGACAAATTTGATCCTCCTCATTCCTTCTTCATGTTTAATGTCAATTTTTATATCTTGGCTAAGAGCATCTATCATAAAGCTATTGGCTCAAGGTTATCATCCTCCTACCCCACCCCCATCATCAGATGATTTTTATTTATAGCCACGTTTAAACATGATGGGCCACACTCAGACTCGCTGTATACTGAATTTGTCATCTGAGCAAAAGTTCTTTCTCCAAGCAAATTTGCTTTGTTCATGCTCTGCTTTCTTCCTGGAATTTCTTCTTTCTCTAAAAAAACAAAAAATGGACACAGAAGACAATATGTTGGAAATGATCGAACAACTTGGGGGGGGTGATAGGGAGAAGGAAAGTAGGAGAAAAATGAGGGAAGGGGTAACAAGTTTCACAAGAAATGTACTTATTCGAGCTGGGCGCCCATGGCTCACACCTGTAATCCTAGCTATTTAGGAGGCTGAGATCTGAGGATCATGGTTCAAAGCCAGCCGGCAGGAAAGTCCATGAGACTCATCTCCAATAAACAACTAAAAAACCAGAAATGGGGCTGTGGCTCAAGTGGTAGAGCACTTGCCTTGAGTTGAAGATTGCAAGGACAGTGCCCAAGCCCAGAGTTCAAGCCCCACAACCGACAAAGGAAAAAGAAAAAAAAAGAAATGTATTTATTACCTTACTTATGTAACTGTAACCCCTCTATACATCACCTTGACAATTTTAAAAAAATGGACAATTCTTTTTGGTTTACTTTAAAATTTTTGTTCCAAGTCTTCCTCAGCTGTTGAATTGAGTCAGTCAGATCAAATTAGCTAAGGCTAGATTAATCAAGCTGAACTTTCAAATCCATTTTGAGTGGTACAGAGTAAGAGAAACATTCTAGATTTTTTTCTAAGGCAAAGCTACTCTGATTAACATAGTTCTGTATAATCATGTCTGCCTTGCTTTCACGGACTGAATGCTAATAAGAGCTCCCTAGAATTCATTCCTTAAGAATTTAAGTCATGGCATCTAATTATTTGGCAGTATGTTTTAATTACATATAATTATATCTTCCCTCCATTTTGTAATGGTGGCAAGCCAAGTAATCTGCATCAAGGGAAAATAACACCTATAGTAATGCCACCAACCAAGCATCTGCCATATTTGGAAAACCTTTCTCATAATCTTAACACGTAGTCAGTGTTCAATTCTTCTTAATCTGCCAAACAAGTATCACCAATTTTTTATTGTTATTGTTGCTAATCCTGGGGCTTGAGCTCTGGGCCTGGGCACTGACCTGAACTTTTGTGCTCAAGGCTAGAACTCTATCATTTGAGCTACAGCTCTACTTCTGGCTTTTTGGGGGTAGGTTTAGTGGAAATAAGAGTCTCATGGACTTCCCTTCAAACTGAGATCCTCAAATCTGACTCCTAAGTTGCTAGGATTACAGGTGAGCCACTGGTGCTCCACTCATGTTTCTTTTCTTCTTTTTTGGTGCCCACCCTGTGCTTGAACTCAGGGCCTGGACACTGTCCCTTAGCAACTTTTGCTCAAGTCTGGTACTCTCCCCCTTGAGACACACCTCTACTTCCAGCTTTATGCTGGTTAATTGGCAATGGGACTCAAGGACTTTTCTACCTAGCCTGGCTTTGAGCAGATCTTAGCCTCCTGAGTAGTTTGAATTACAGGCATGAGTCATGGGCACCCAGCTATCAATACTACCTTCATGGGTAAGGTAACTCAGGCAAAGGGAAATGACACTGACCTTGTTCCATATTTCAGTCCTTGGAAGGTCGTGGCAAGTCCCTTGGGCAAGTCCCTTCTCTTCAGAGTGTCTATCTGTTTCTTGCACAGGTCTAGTTCTCATAAATACAGGTAATATTGAAGACTAAACTAGCAATCTGGGCATGGCTTTATAATCATGAGCACCAAGTGATAGTTTTTTTATTTATTATTATTTTTTTTTACTGAAAGGGTGATGAGCTGGGGGTCATATACATAGGTAAGGCAATAAGTACATTTGTGGGGTTTTTTTTGTGGATCACTTTATTATTATTTTGTCGGTCGTGGGGCTTGAACTCCCTTAGCTCTTCAGCTCAAGGTGAGTGCGCTATTACTTGAGCCACAGCGCCACTTCCATCTGTTTTCTGGTGGTTTATTGGAGATAAGAGTTTCATGCACTTTCCTGCCCATGCTGGCTTTGAGCTGTGATCCTCAGATCTCAGCCTCCTGAGTAGCTAGGATGACAGGCATGAGCCACCGACGCCTGGCATTATCATTTTTTATTATTATTCTCTTTAAGTAGTTGTGCAAAGAAGTTCCCATTCCACAAAACAGTATATGAACACAAGGTGTCAGACAACATTGTCACCCATCCAAGTGACAGTTTTCCCCCCCATTCATTCCGCTTACTCTTCTACTATGTGGGGATGTTAACTGCAAAACAGGACTTTCTCCAAATCTGGTAAAATATGTGGTAAATCTGAAATATAATAGATGTCAGTACTTTCTACTGGGCGCACTAATGGGAGGCATAAAAGGAAAGCAGAATTGCAGTTTCCAGCCCACGGAAGCCAAGCCAGTCTGCCTTGCCAAGCAGGTTGTCTGTGATGAAGGGTAGCTGGGAGACCTGTGGATCGCGGCAATATCGTCAGAGCTGTAGAAGAAAAGGAACTCTCCTAGGATGCATCGCGAAAGCTTGGGTGTGGCAGGATTGACAGACTGAGAGTAGCCTGAATAGAAAAGACAAGTTTATAGCCAGGGCCAGTAGCTAACGCCTGTAATCTCTATCTAGTCAAGAGGCTGAGCTCTGAGGATTACAGCGCAGAGCCAGCTCAGGCAGAAAAGTCCCTGAGACTCTTATCTGCAACTACCAAAAACAAAAAACAAAAACAAAAACCTAAAGCCGGAAGTGGAGCTGTGACTCAAGTGGTAGAGCACTAGCTCTGAGCAAAGAAACTCAAAGGACAGTGTCCAGGCCCTGAGTTAAAGACCCAAGACCAGAAGAAGAAGAAGAAAAAAAAAAAGATTAAGTACTGGTCTTGTCTTTTATGGTCTTGCCCTTTATGGTTAAACCTCTTTTGGATATCTGGGAACATCATGATCTCTGAGTCTTCCAAACAGGCTCCACCAGAACAAGAGCCTTCGTCTGTTTGGATGACCCCCTCTACCCTCCAGGCCAGGGATCTGGCACAGCGTTGGCGCTCTGCGGAGCCAACTATTTCTGTAAAGGCAGGGACAGTGTAATGTGAAAACGTTTCGCAAACCCCAAGGAGATAGTATAACCAGGCCCGGGTCGGATCCGCAGGGTATCGGAGGTTACCACCATAGCGCCACCTGGACAAGGAGAGGACGGGTGTGTCCTGGTCCTACAGGTTTACTCCCCAGAAAGCAGGCTGGCCCGACCCGGGGATGGGAGCCTCCCATTCTGGGGGAAGGAGGTGGTGAGAAACTGGACTTGGAGGAAGGGTGAGCTAGGCCGTTCCACCCCCCCCCCCTCTCCATGAGAGGCAAGATCGGAGACTAGAAGAAAAGGCCAAACCTCAGCCTGGCCATCGTGACCCACAAGGTGTGTGCTGAGGGAGTCAGGATTCAGGTTCACAACCTCCACCCACGGGTGACCTAATTACGGGGTGATAAGGGAGGTCAAAGCTGCGGGATCCTGCGCAATTCCAGCAGCTGATGCACTACAGAACAGTAGAGTGGGCGGGGGGCGGGGGGGGTCCTCAATCCTTATTTCCTCGCTAACACAGCCAGTCTACAGAGGAGGAGCCGAGGCCTGTCACCCAGGCTGCCGGTTTCCCAAGGGAACAGGTCGCAGGGTAGCCAGGAACACCCTCCCACACCCCCGCACCCCCGCACTGCGCCTGCGCCGGCGTTCGAGGCGCGTCGAATTCCAGGATCAGCCCCCTTTAGCATTTTTCTAGCACTGCGCATGCTCCATCTCGGGTCTGCCCCGGCCCCCTTCCCTCCCCCTCCCTCGAAGGGACCACGCCCCAAAAGCGCGCAGGCTCCGGCGTCCCCTCCCCCGCCCCCTCGATCTCAGTCAGCCAGCTACGCTGCGCCTGCGCAGTGGCCCCCAACGTGCGTCTTTCCCGCCCCCTCCCTGCCCCTCGCGCCCGACCGCGGCCCGCTCTGCAGCTGCGCAGCTCGAGTCCCGGCCCTTCTTCCTCCCCCACCCCACCCCTCCTCGACTTCTCCGCTCCACACCGCCCCCTGACGCCGGCGTGTGACGTCACCACGCCGGGCGGCCGCCATTACAGAGAGCCAAGCTCCGGAGCTAGGGCGAACGGAGGAGGAGGAGGTACAGCGGCCGGCGGCCGAGCATTGCGGAGAGAGCCGGCGGGGGTTGTTAGCGTCAGCGCCCAGCAGTCGCCAGGGCCCCCCCACCAGAAGGTACTCCGGGAACCGGCGGCGGCGTGTGCGTGTGGCCCGTGTGCGGGCGGCGGCGCGGGAGCAGCGCGGAGCGGCAGCCGGTTCGGGCGTGTGGCATCATGGACGAGAAGGTGTTCACCAAGGAGCTGGACCAGTGGATCGAACAGCTGAACGAGTGCAAGCAGCTGTCCGAGTCCCAGGTCAAGAGTCTCTGTGAGAAGGTGAGGCGCTGTGGGCCGGGGCCGCCGGGGAGGGAACCGTGAGGCGGGTGCAATATGGCGGAGCCGCCGGCCCGGGCCTCCCCCCCCCCCAACCCCGGAGCCTGACTGACCGGCGCCTGGGCCCGGCCCGTCGCGGCTCCCGAGCGACCCGGCGCCCCCTGCCTTCCGCGCGCGGATT
Source organism: Dipodomys ordii (assembly GCF_000151885.1). NCBI lineage: Eukaryota > Metazoa > Chordata > Mammalia > Rodentia > Heteromyidae > Dipodomys > Dipodomys ordii. The sequence continues at coordinate 3,762,397 of NW_012267351.1, forward strand.
GGTCGTCGCCGCCACCCGCCGCCTAAAATGGCGCCTTTCTCGCCCGACTCCGGGGCTTTCGGAGCCTCCCGGGATGGCGCCGGGCGGGGCGGATGAGGAGTCCAGAGCCTGTGGGGTGTGTGTGTGGGTGGGGGGGTGTCCCACCGGATCCGAGGACCCCCCCGTGTTCGGTCGCCCGGGAACGGGTGTTGAGGGGGGGGGAACCCCGTGTCTCGAGGGTGGTAGGGTAGGCAAAAAGGGGTTTGTGTTACTCAGGCCTTACTCCCTCGAGATACGAGGCTGCCCCGTGGGGTCCCCCTCTCCCCAAAGGGCAGGTGGTTCATCCAGATTCCAGGTCCTGTGGTAAAAAGGTCACCCCAAGCTTTCTTGCCCACCTTCGAAGTGTCTGGTGGTTAAACTCACCAAAAGCTGTCTTCTTCGGAGCCCTGTGTGTAAGGGCTGTTGTAAGCATTATGAACAGATACGGTTAACCCCGTCATCTTTTTCTTTAAACGAAGGTCATGGTGGTAGTTATAAAGGAAGAGTAACTTTATTTTTCATAGTTGGAAGAAATGGAGGATTTGGTGAGTCATACTACAGAAGGAGCTTTTGGATTGGAAATCAAGTGTTTAATCTGTGATTTACAATGCTGACTCAAAGTGGGTAGTGTGAAACCCTTCTCTGAGCTTAACATACTTGGCATTTTGCCATTTATTATTATTTTTTTTGTGTATGAGCCACACACTTGGAAGAGTGTCAAGCTTTGTATCCTCGCTCTTTGTTGGAAAAGTGACTTGATTGTGTTTTTGTGGCTGCTAGTAGTGTAATAATCAGTCTTTCTAAACTCGAGGCATTGTGCTGAATGTTTAATGTCTTCACAGATAACCTAAAATGGGTTGTTCCAATCCATCTAATAAAGCTATATTAACCTGAGCCTTTTTGTATTTCCCTAGATGTTGGGGAAGCACACTATTTAGCTGTCAGCTGTGTTGTAAAGTTTTGTAACTTAATTTTCTAAATATCTAAAATGTTCATCTCCGTGAACAATTTGGCTTCCTTTTGTGCAATTAACTAGCATTTTATTTTAGTGCAGAATTGGAAGATTATTCGTATTTCGTATTAATGTTGAGTTTTTGCTCTTTCCACTAGTGGAAATGACTGCCCACTAGCCTGTGGTTTAATGTGGTAATTAGGTTAAGAAGTTTACTATGTACTCAAGATAATGCTTTTGCAGAAACTGCCAGAGACAATTGGAATTTAAGGGGAATTTAGATTGTTTTATCCCAAGACTGAACAAAATCCTGTTACTAGTTTGAGGAAGTTGAAATTTAATAGTAGCAATGTATTGAATCTTCTATATTTTTTTAAATTTATATTTTTGTCGGTTTTGGAGCCTGAACTCTGGGCTTGGGCACTGTCCCTCAGCTCTTCAATTCAAGGCTAGCTCTCTACCACTTGAGCCACAGCACCACTTCTGGCTTTTTCTGCTTATGTGGTGCTGAGGAATTGAACCCAGGACCCTCATGTATGCAAGGCAGGCACTCTACCACGGAGCCATCTTCCCTATTTATTGACCTTTAATTCTCTCTCACCCTCTCAAATGAGGTGGTTAAAGGTTTAGAAATAGCTCCTTAGGCTCAGGGAGCGTGTGTGTCTGTAGCTCTTGTCCAGTTCCCCAGTACTGCTTTAAAAAAAAAAAAAGGTGGGGAGAGATGGAGAAATAGGCCTTTAAAAATTACTTAATGTAGCTAGAATTGATGGCTTATGCCTGTAATCCTAGCTACTCAAAGAGGCTGAGATCCTAGGATCGAAGTTTGAAGCCAACCAGGACAGGGAAGTATGTGAAATTCTTATCTCCAGTTTACCAGCAAAAAGCCAGAATTAGAGGTATGGCTCCAGTGATAAAGCCCTTGCCTTGAGCTTAGGGAGGACATTGCACAATTGCTGAGCTCAGGCCCCAGGAATGGGAAGGGCACATGTAAGTTACACTATGCTACCAAATCTCAATTTTTAGGTACTATAAATGGCCATTTATACTGATATTTAGGCTTCAGTGGTTTATTTGAGTGGATACCTAGATCGACTAGTTATTCGTAAATAAAAACATTGAAAAAAAGATATGATTGAAAGACTACAAACTGAACAGCTAGTTAGACTTGGACATTAGTCCTTTCTGTTCCTTAGTGAATAATTGTGACTAACTTTGGGGCAGCCACTTCACTTGACCATTTTGACTATAAACTAGAGTTTAAAAGAAAAAAATCAAAAAACTCTGAAAGCCAGGATTGGTGATGAAATCTCAGCACTAAGAAGGTTGAGGCAGAGGGATCCTTCATGAATTCAAGGTCAACCTAGGCTAAATGATGAGACTCTGGTACTCGGGTAATTTCTGCAATTACAGTAGTTTATATTTAGATGCTGAATATGTCTTGATTGTCCACGGTTGCCTACTCTTACCAGAGTAATGAAAAGACAACAATGAATAATTATATGTGTTCTCATATGGAGCTTTGAATCTAGTTTGAAAGACGAGTTTGGTGTGATAATGAGTATGCGTGGAGATGGACTATGGAAGATTAATTTTGGAGACTGTATAAGATAGTGTTAGATGCTAAGGTGGAGGAATGGTGGCTGAATCTTACTAGAGCCAGGGTACATTGTTTTCAGTTTTTGTAAAACTAGGATGTAATGAAGTTCACCTTTAGGTCTCTGTTTCTCTCTGACTGTCTAGATTTTAGTTCTGAGCCAGAAAATGAAATAATACAGAGAAGTTTTCGTGAAATGTAAAACAGTTTTTTGTTTTGTTTTGGTAATTCGTGGGATGCATGACTTTTATTATTTTGGTCAGTCATGGGGCTTGAACTCTGGGCCTGAACACTGTCACTGAGCTCTTCAGCTCAAGGAGAGGCTCTACCACTTGAGCCACAGCACCACTTAGGTTTTCTGGTGGTTCATTGGAGATGAGTCTTACAAACTTTCCTGCCCTGGCTGTCTTTGAACTGTAATCCTCAGATCTCAGCCTCCTAAGTAGCTAGGATTACAGACATGAGTCACCTGTGCCCAGCTCAGTGTTTTGTATAAATTCATCTAGTAAAACCTAAGTTTGTGGTTTTGGGTTTTTTTGGGACATGGTTTCTTTGTAACACAGGCTAACTTACAACTCTTAATCCTCCTGCCTCAGCTTCCGAGGTGCTGGGATTACAGGTGTGCACCATCAATCATATCTGGCTTGAACAGTAATTTCAAAAATGCTGAGTTAGTTTTTTCATTAATCTAATAATCTTTAAAAACACTTGTTAGGGATAATTTAGTAATTTTTTATGAGAAAGAATGATAATATAAAGGTCTTCTATATGCAGATACTGGTCTCAATGAAATGCAAGTTAAGGGGGCTGGGAAGGCGGCTCAGTGGTAGAGCGCTTGCCTTGCATGCATGAGGCCCTGGGTTCGATTCCTCAGCACCCCATAAGCAAAAAGAAAAGCCAGAAGTGGCGCTGTGGCTCAAGTGGTAGAGTGCTAGCCTTGAGCTGAAGAGCTGAGGAACAGTGCCCAGGCCCAGAGTTCAGGCCCCACAACCGGACCCCCCCCCAAAAAAAAGAAAGAAAGAAAGAAATGTAAGTTAAATAGTAAAAGATAGGAATATGGTATAGGAATATATCAGAAGAGGTCATAGTGATCAAAACTTCCTGAGAATGCCGAGTGCCTGTGGCTTACATCTGTAATTCTAGCTACTCAGGAGGCTGAGATCTGAGGATCATGGTTTAAAGCCAGCCTCGGCAGGAAAGTCTGTGAGACACTCTTATCTCCAATTATCCACCAAAAAGCCAGAAGCAGAGCTGTCTCTCAAGTGGTAGAGCACTCACCTTGAGCTGAAGAGCTGAGGGACAGACCCCAGAGTTCAAGTCCCACAACTAACAAAAACAAAAAGGAAAACAACTTCCTGAGATCATTATTATATTTCACTGGCAATTAAGTGTTAGATGTTCAAAATGGAGAAAATCCAAGCATATACTCATATAAAAGGATGTATACACAGTTTTTATGTTACTGACCAGTTAAAAAAAGATTTATTAAGGGATATGATTAAAGTTTGCATCAAATCCAAGTTTGGAGAGTCATAATGCATTGCTTAAATTTTTGAGTTAACAGTAGCATACTACATCTATATAATTGGCCAGGTATATTTGCATCTACAAATTGGAAGAAGTAAATACCATCAAGTGGCTTTTGCCTTAACTACAGAAAACATCTGTTAAATGACTTAAGCAGTGACTTGTTTGATTTTTGGCTTTGTGCTCTAAGGTCTTAGCAAACATGAGAATATTGTTTCTTCTTCTTTTTTTTTTCTTTCCAAAAGAGTTCTTTACCTAATTAGGCATGCAGTGTTCCAATGCTCTACAATCACTGTAAATAAAATGTAGTCAATAAGGCTTCATTTAGTTTTAGCATTTGTTACATGCATCTAAAAAAAGCAGAGTGCTTCTTTCTAATTAGCTGAACTGAAAATTATTTGAGCAAGATTTTAAGTTTTTACCTGAAGTGAGTAAAACATTTGTGATCGTGTATGAATGTTTTAATTTAAAAGGCTTGGGCTGGGAAGGTGGCTCAGTGGTAGAGTGCTTGCCTTGCATTCATGAGGCCCTGGGTTCGATTCCTCAGCACCACATAAGCAGAAAAAGCTGGAAGTGGTGCTGTGGCTCAAGTGGTAGAGCACTAGCCTTGAGCTGAAGAGCTGAGGGACAGTGCCCAGACCCAGAGTTCAGGCACCATGACTGGCAAAAAAAAAAAAAAAAAAGGCTTGTTTGACTTATACCCATAAAAATAATTTGGATATTGGGAGTAAATAGGTGGGAAACATATGTTACAGAATATTTTCATCATGTTTCACAGAGTTACTGTTTTGGTTATAGATGTAAAATAAACACTCAGCTAAAATAAAACGACTTTGCCATAGGAGCTAAAATTGAGATTTGCCTAGGTTATAAATTCTAATCCCAGTGTTTTGGTCTTGCTTAGCAGATCTGCTGTCTTTTCTGAAGTAGTATTAATAATGTAAGGTGCAGATAAGTTGGGGAAAGACTGAGTGGTAGAATCATCAGTTCTGTTAAGTGAAGCAGTTATTATTGACTGAAGACTTCCATTCATATCTTATTATCCAACTTTCTTGGATAACAGTAATTATTTTTCCATTTTAGTTGTGACCAAACTACTTTTGGCCTTCAAATAGGATTGGTGAAATGAAAATCCTAGGTCATTTTTCTGTCTCTTCTAGGATATTATAAATCATGTCCCAGAGACTGAGCTATAAAATGCTCTATTAAAGTATAATTGACTTTTTTATATTGTTATTGAGCTTATAAAATGTCTTTCTTTATATCCTCATAGCTTCCAGAGTCAAATGTTCATGTGTGTGAAGGGTGTTTGCTCTTTTCCCAAGCAAGAAGGCAGTTCTATATCTTGCTCAAGGCTAGCACTCTACCAGTTACTTGAGCCACTGTACCACTTCTGGCTTTTTCTGTTTGAGCAAGACTGAGTTCTTACTTGCAGTGAGTAAAACATTTGTGAGTGTGTATGTATGTTTAATTTAAAAGGCTTGTTTAGCTCATATCCATAGAAATAATTTGCATATTGGGAGTAAATATGTGGGAAGTACATGTTAAAGGAATCAAACCCAGGGCTTCATGCATACTAGGCAAGCACTCTACCACTAAGCCACACCCCCGGCCCTGTGGTTTTGTTTTTTTGGTTGGTCATGGGGCTTGAACTGAGGACCTCGGTGCTGTCTCTGGGCTCTTTTGCTTAAGGTGCTAGCACAGTACCACATTGAGTTTTCTGGTGGTTAAGTGGAGATCAGAGGCTAATGAGCCTTCCTGCCTAGACTGGCTTTGAACTGCGATCCTCAGATTTCAGCCTCCTGAGTAGCTAGGGTATGAGCCACCACGCCTGGCTTGTTAACTGTTTTAACACCGCAAATGTTTTCCCTTTCTCATTGTAAGTCCCATTTGTCAGTATCCTTAGAAGGTTAGTGGTAACCTTAGTAGATTACTATCCTTGGAGTAGGTAGATTTGCAAGGAAAACCAGGAACCACTGAGTTTGGGTTGAGATGTGCTGAGGTCTTTCTGAAGGTGCTGAGGAGATTGGAAAAATTACGTGTGATAGTAACCCCCTCATTGTTCTACTTTGATTTATTTCTCTCATTTTAACTTTTTCTTTATTGATTTTTTCATTCCTATTCTTGTTTAAAGTGCTCTCATACCCAAGCAAGAACTGAATTAGTCTGGAAGGGGGAAGGTTTTTGGTGGGTTTTTTGTTTGTTTTTGCCAGTCCTGGGGCTTGAACTTAGGGTCTGGTCACTGTCTCTGAGCCTCTTTTGCTCAAGCCACATTTCTAGCCCTAGAATATGTTCTATCAAGAGTTAACTACAGGGCTGGGTATAATGCAGGCTTCAGCAGGAGGACTGAGAATCCCAGGCCAGTCTAGCTCCATAGTGATACCGTGGTCTCATGAAACAGAAAACAAAACAGAACAAAGAATTAACTACAATGGCCAACCTAATTAATCTGACACTACAATTAATTGTAGAAGAAAAAAAACAACCCAAAGAAACAAATTTTTATATAGGCAAAAGCTAATAACGAACTAATACATACATGATATATATTACATAATATATAATATGTAGTGTGTGTATAGAGGAAGGAGGGCCTTAATACTGAATTCTAAAAATATGTGTACCCTGTCATATGGTTAATAGTATCACTGATTAGTTCATATATAATGTTTGTGAACTAAACTTTGCATGTCTTGTAGCCATGTAAAATGTTTGTCTTGCAGGGTCAGTCTAGCACAAGAGTGAAAATTACCATGTGTAGTAGAAACCACAAGAACTAAGGCGCAGTTGGAGAAAGAGCACAGGAGCAACAGACTATAGCTAGTATATTTTAAGAAAAATACCCAGATTTGAAAACATACATCTCTTACTGCCATGTTCATTCATTCCAACATACAGTCCCAATAATATATAAACAGGTAATAAAATTGCCTTATGAAAAAGCTGAACAATTACTTCCATGTTGTCTTCCACCAATTTTCCAGACACTACCTCTTATCCATTAACTGGCAGTTGGAAACCTCCTTTTAGCTTATTCTACAGCTAGGCAAAAAGAAAAGTGACTCTAAAACAACAATAGGGCTGAGAATGTGGCTTAGTGGTAGAGTGC
>NW_012267351.1:3771211-3799844 GCF_000151885.1 Dipodomys ordii
TCTACCACTTGAGCCACAGCGCCACTTCCGGCTTTTCTTTTTGCTTATGGGGTGCTGAGGAATCGAACCCAGGGCCTCAGGCATACAAGGCAAGTGCTCTACCACTGAGCCACCTTCCCAGCCCCTCATGTGTTAATTTCAGAGGAATTTGGTAATGGGCCTAATGGTATTTGTTTTTCTTTTTATATGCTGGTCCTTGGCCTTGAACTCAGAGCTCTACCTGAGCTTTTGTGCTCAAGGCTAGTGCTCTACCACTTGAACCACAGCTCCATTTCCAGCTTTTAAAATTGTCAAAGGTTTTCTTGCCTGGGTGAGCAGTAATTTTCAGTTCTCAGCCTCGTGGGTAGCCAAGATTTACACGCATGAGCCTAGCTAATGTCTGCTTTTTAAAACTGGATAAACCTAGGAAAATTGAAATTATCTTCAAGAGAAAATGTTCTTTTTAAAAAATAATCTTTATTGGGATTAGGTGGTTACATAAATTTCACATATTTCACAGTATTGTGGGATAATGAAACTTAGTTAAAAGTCACAAACACATTTTAACCTTCACAAGGCATATTGTCATTATCATGGTGTATAAAATTTGTGAATGCTATTAGCTTTGACAGTACTCTTGTTTCTTCTACATCAGGTGATATTTACATTTCTTTCCTTTTGCTTAGTATAAGCTGTTCCCTCTTTCCCTCCCTCCCACCACTGCCTTTGAGTTGCTTAGTTCATTTTCATTCATGTCCAGTGCAGCTGGTGGGCCCTCTGTTGTATGTTTTCCTGTTTCCCTCTGATTCTGTGTCCTCCTCCTAGCTTCCCCCAGTTGCGCACATATAGATACCATATATGTGGTCAAGAACATGGAGTCATTTAGCAGTGATAACAACAAAATGCGTGCAAGTCCTTTGTTTCTCCAGTCCTGTTTACTTTGTCATATCTCCTTGCATTTTGGCTTTAGCATCCACATATCAGGAAGTCTATGTGCCATTTGTCTCTTTGCTCTTGGCTTACCTAGCTCAAAACTATTTGCTCTAGTTCCATACATTACCCTGCAAATGGCCATTATTTTGTCCTTTCTAATGGCTGTGAATATTCCATTGTATATAGGTACCAGAGTTTTTGGATCCATACATCTGTAGTGGGACATCTGGATTGTTTCCAGCGTCTTAGCTATTGTGAACAGTGCTCCAATGAACATAGGGTTGCATGTGTCCTTGTATCCTGTTCCTGTTGCTTAGGGTAGATGCCTAGGAGTAGTATGTCTGGGTCATAGGGGAGGTCTATATTTAACTTTCTGAGGTACCTCCAGACTGCTTTCCAAAGTGGTTGTATTAGTGTATGCTCCCACATCAATGCAGTAGGGTTCCTCTTTCTCAGCATCCCCTCCAGCATTTGTCATTGGCTGAGTTTAGGATGTAGGCCATTCTGACTGGGATAAGGTAGTATTTCAGTGTTGTTATTTGCATTTTCTTTACAGCCAGGGATTATGAACATTTTCTCCTGTGTTTCTTTGCCTTTTTTTGTTGTTGTTGTTGTTGGTCTTGGGGCTTTAACTCTGGGCCTGAGCACTGTTCCTCAGCTCTTCAGCTCAAGGCAAGTGCTCTACCACTTGAGCTACAGTGCCACTTCTGGTTTTCTGGTGGTTTATTGAAGATAAGAGTTTCATGGACTTTCCTGCCCCAACTGTCTTTGAACCATGATCCTCAGATCTCAGCCTCCTGAGTAGCTAGGATTATAGGATTACAGGCCTGAGCCACTGGTGCCCAGGTTTGTTTTTTTTGCCATTTTTATCTCTTCTTCTGAGAAGTCTTCTTTAGCTCCCTTGTCCGTTTAATTATTAGTTTGTTAGATTTGGGAGGGGTTTCTTGAGTTCCCTGGATATTATGGATATTAGGCCCTTGTCTGATATATTGCTGGTAAACATTTTTTCCCAATTAGTTGGCTGTCCTTCTAGTTTGGTTGCTATTTCTTTAGCTGTGCAGAAGCTTTTTATTTTGAGAAAATGTTCGTAATAAAATATAATTTGGGGGGCGGGGGAGGACGGGAATGGATGGGAAGAGGAAACAAAGGAGGAGGCTACAATGCTTGATAAGAAATGTACTCATCTTGCCCATGTAATTGTAACCCCTCTGTACAGTATTTTCACAATAAGAAAATTATATACATATATATATATATATATAATTTAACAATAGTTATTTCCTAGGAATATCTTTTTGAAATGTTTAAATTTTTCCTAAACTTTGAAATGTTAGATCAAATTTTGGGATGGTTGGCGATTTTTTTTTTCACTGCATCTTTACTTTTACATTTGTTCGTAGGTTGCCTAAAACATTTAAATACAAATAAAATGTGTAGCAAAAATAATGAGAGCAAACAGCAGGTAACATTACAAATAATGAAATGTGAACCATTTCTGCCCTTACCCAGAGTAATTGGGACACAACTTTGTCTCAAAGAACACTTCTGGTGCTATAGTCTAAGGTGCGCACACTGAGATAGACTCTTCCACAGAAATACATGATTCCAGCATGTAACAGCCATGGAATATCTGTTTGTACAACAACCCTGCAAAGTGCTCCAGTCATTTTTGGTGACTATTTCGAAGTAGGCTTCCTAAAAATGTTTGGAGAATAGGAAACAATATAAACTAAAATTTTCATATGTAACTACTCAGGAAGCTGAGATCTGAGGTTTGTGGTTCAAAGCCAGCCCAGCCGAGGCAGGAAAGTGCATGAGACTCTTATCTCCAATGAACCCAGAAAACTGGAAGTGCCACTGTGGCTTGAACTGGTAGAGCTCTAGTCTTGAGCAAAAGAGCTCAGGGACAGTGCCCTAGGCCCTGAGTTCAAGCTCCTTGACCAACAAAAATAAAGTTATATTTTGTGTTATGTTTTTAGTGACGGGGAAGGGCTTAAAATTAGTGATATTTAGATTCCAATGAGCAATTTAGTTGGAGGAACATGAATATTGAGATTTTTAATCTGCAGCTATAGTTGCCTATCTCTGCTTTAAACTTGTGATCCTTGGTTGTCACACAGTGTATTTAGCAGGGGCTAGGAGTATATGTAGCTCAGTGGTAGGGTGCTTACCTAGCAGGTGTGAGGCTATAGGTTGAATGCCACCAATGTTACAAAGAGAGAAATAGTAGACATGAGGGCTGGCTCGTTAGCAGTATTTCCCTATGGCAATATTCCCTTATTAGCCTCTTGCCTTCATGACACTCAACATAGTCTGTATGTTGTTGCTTGGTTGTTTGTGGCATTTCTCTATGGCAGTTAGTGATCTGTATATGTCCAGCGGCTTCCATAGTCTGGGCAAGTAGTCATTCAAGTAATAGAGAAAGAAATCATCTCTGGGTATACTGTACTTTTTCTAGCATATAATAAAGGATCAGTAAATGTTTATTGAATGAATGAATGAACTTGTGATTATGTAAGAGAACGCATATGCTACCTAAAAGGCATGTACTTAGATAATCCAGTTATGAAAGAAGCAGCTTGTATAAGGTGTATAAAAATCAGAGAAACAGACAAAATTTAATGTTTTTCAAAAAAAAGAACAAGAAACCTCAGTGCCTTGGAAACCTGGAATAAATAGTTAAACTTTTAAGGATGAGGGAAATAGGTATCTGTACATCTCTATCTACTGTATTTTTATTGTTCTTATGTGGATGATAATGAGCTCCTTAATATTTTAATTAGATGGCAATTTGATCGGCTTTATAGGCTCCTAATATTGGTGATAGAAATGAGGCTTTGTACCTTGAGACACATTTTCTCTTGATCTAACAGGATAGAATAGCCACTGGAAAGCACCTAGCCATATATTGCCTTTAATATCATAATAAATGTCTATCATTTTACTTATAACAGGTATGCCCCTTAATGTATGTTGTGAGTAAACGTATTTTTGCTATTGTTGTTTAAGACCAAATGTATGTATGTATTTACTTATTTGTTTTCTCCATCTGTAGGCTAAAGAAATTCTGACAAAAGAATCCAATGTACAAGAGGTTCGATGTCCAGTCACTGTCTGTGGAGATGTGCACGGGCAATTTCACGATCTCATGGAACTGTTTAGAATTGGTGGAAAATCGCCAGATACAAATTACTTGTTTATGGGTGATTATGTTGACAGAGGATATTATTCAGTTGAAACAGTCACACTGCTTGTAGCTCTTAAGGTAATTTCACTTTTATGCCTTCCAGTTTTGGGATTTTTGAACAGTGTAAGACTTTTATTGAATATTGTTGTAGGTTCCCCCCTCCCCCATCAGTGACTTGTGATTTTCTTCATACAGATGTTAAATTTTCCATCTTAGGAACTCAAACTTTGGGCTTAACAATTGTGGTCATCTTCTTGGGAGGGGATGGCTCAGAATTTTTTTAAGAAGGAATATCTCAGATTATTAGTTCTCAAATAGAAATTTTAGTTTTAGTAAATTGACTGTAAAGTGGAATTATGATTACATTGCTTGAGACTTTAGAAATGTTAAAAAAAAGACACAAACATCAAATATTGAAATATTTAAATCCTCTCAAACCATAAGGCTGAGAAAGAATTTGGAAAGAGAAGCCTTTTTGAGTGAAAATACATTATCATAGTATTATCTTGAGTATCAGAAAGTCTTAAGTTATGTTTTATCCAAGCAGAATAGTTTAAAGCCATTAAAGATTACTTAATAATTTAGAACATTAGTGATAAAGCCAGTGTAGTGATATACACCTAGTACTAAGAAGGAAGCTGGGACCGAAAGATCAAGTGCAAAGTCAGCCTGAGCTGCATAGCTGTCTCTAAGTGAAAAAAGAAAAGTCAGCTAAAAGAAGGAAAATAAGATCAATGAGGGAGCAGCTTGCAAAACTTTATGTAAACCAGTTACAGCTTTGTCAAGTATATAGGTAGAGATCTGATTGTAAGCACAAAATGTTACTACTCTTAGGATAAAATGCTTTTGCCATTCGCTTATGAAAATTTTTACTTTCCCTTTTGGGGAGTTTTTTCCCCCCACTTCTCATAGGCAGCCTTATTACAGAATGATAAGGTTGCTGCTGTCACAGACTTTTCTAATATTAGAAGCAGTGAGACATGGTTTCATTGAGAACTGAATTTTAGGTGCTCAATAGCTGAGTTTTGTAAAATGCTGCAAACATTTTGGAGGTCACATTCTGCATTTGCAAAATGAAAACTTTGTAAACCTTCCATCATCTTAATTTGATTAGATAGTGGAAGGTTTCTATTGTGACTGTAGATTCTATGAAAGTAGCTTATGTCAGTCACAGCGTCAATCCTACTCCACAGAAGAGAAATGGATGTGTTACCGTTAAAAATTCATGCAGGAGAATGTGGTAGACGGAATGCCTCATAGTTCACATGCTAACTCCCAGTACCTCAAAAAGTGATGGTAGCTGGGTGCCGGTGGCTCACGCCTTTAATGCTAGCTACTCAAAAAGATGGATGGGAGGGTGAGAGAGAAGATACTAAACTGCTGATAATTTGATCTTTGACTTCTGCCTCCAGAACTGTGTGGAAAAATACTTCTCCCTTATTCCCTTAACAATGATATTGTAGGAAAATGATGGCCCTATCGCAAATGGTGTCTGAATAGTATACCTGGATCAGATAGCAAAAAGTCGTAACTTCTAAAAGAAAATACTTAGAACCTTGGAGGTGTTAAGAAAAATGATTCATAAATAAAAGAACATTGGATTTCATCTTTTTTGGGGTGGTGCATATGTGTACATGCTGGTCCTGGGGCTTGAACTGTGCCTGGGCAGAACTTTTATTTTTGCTTAAGGCTAGCCCTCTACCACTTGAGCCACAGCCCTACTTCAGGCTTTTTGGTGATTAATTGGAGAAATTGGAAATAAGAAACTCATGGACTTCCCTGGCTGGCCTCAAACCTTGATCCTCACATCTCAGCCTCCTGAGTAGCTAGGATTACAGGCACAAGGCACTGTGCTTGGCTAAGACAGATAATTTAAGTGGAAGAAATGCAGCTGGCTGCTGGTGGCTCATACCTATAATCCTAGCTACTCAGGAAGCTGATATCTAAGGGTTGCAGTTTGAAGCCAGCTGGAGCAAGAAAGGCTTTGAGACTCTGACATTGAATCAAATACCATAATGCCAGAAGTAGAGCTATGGCTCAAGTGGGTTAGAGCATAGCCTTGAGCAAAAAAGTTCAAGGACATCATCCAGGCCTTGAGTTCAAACACCAAGACTAGCATGAAAAAAAAAGTGGACAAAGAAGATACAGAATCAGTCACTTGAAAAGATACTGATGTCATTAGTCATTAGGAAAAAGCAAATTAAAATTACAGAGAACCACTTCACATCTATTAGGATGACTAATACAGCATAAAGCTGATACCAAGTGTGGGTAAGGGTTTAGCGTTTATCCTCTTGCATTGCTGGTCGGAATGTGAAATGGTCCAGCCACTTTGAATAACTTGGACAGTTTCTTGGGACAATTAAATATATGCCTAGGAAATCTGCCTGAGAGAAATGAAAGCATATAACTCCACATGCAAATGGTCTTAGCAAGCAACAGTTATCCTGTTCATCCTATGAGTAGAGCAATGATGAAATGTCCTATAGCCACACAGTAAGATAGTGTGCAGCTTAACCACATGCTAGTGGCCCACACCTGTAGTCCTAGCTACACCAGAGGTTAAGAGTGAGGATCACAGTTTGAGGCTACCCTGGGGAAGTTAAGTCCATAAGACTTATCTCCAGTTAACCACCAAAAAGTCAGACTTGGAGCTGTGGCTCAAGTGGTAGAGTACTAGCCTCGAGGGGAAAAAAAAAAAAGTATAGGGATAGCACTCAAGCCCTAGGACTAACACACATAGAAAAGATAGTGTGCATCTAAGAAAAGGAACAACTATTATCTGCATGTACAACGAGTGAGCTTTTAAAAATACTCCAAGTGATACTTAAACAAAAGGCTACATTTGGTATCTCCATTTCTATTTCTATGAAATTTCTAGAAAAGGCAATCTCAGGAGACAGAAAGTAAATCAGTGGTTGCCAAGAGCCAGGATTGAGAGTAGGAGTAGGGTGCAGTCAGGCGTAAGGGATCTTTTTTCCCCCCTCTTCTTCCTCCCCTCCCCCCCACCTCCAAGACTGAGAATCAAACTCAGTATCTGAGCCAGGTCTTCAACTCAAAGATACTTTTTTGCTTTTGAGTCAGTCCTGGGGCTTAGGGTCAAGGCGCTGTCCCTGAGCTTTTGCTCAAGGCTAGTGCTCTACACTTTGAGCCACAATGCCACTTCTGGTTTTGAATGGTTATTTGGAGTCTCACAGGGATTTTTTTGCCCAGGCTGGCTTTGAACGGTGATCCTTAGTTCTCAGCCCGAGTAGGTAGGATAACAGACGTGAGCCACTAACACCCAGCAAAGGGATCTTTTTGAGGTAATGGGAACGTTCTAAAATTGGGTTGTGAGGATTGTTGCGTAATTTGAAGTTCATTAAAAATCTTGATTCTGGGCTGGGAATGTAGCTTAGTGGGAGAGTGCTTGCCTAGCATGCATGAAGCCCTAGGTTCAATTCCTCAGTACCACATACACAGAAAAGGCTGGAAGTGACGCTTTAGTGGCTCAAGTGGTAGAGTGCTAGCCTTGGCAAAAGAGCTCAGGGACAGTGCCCAAGCCCTGAGCTCAAGCCCCAGGACTGGCAAAAAAACAACAACTAGTAATTATTATTATAATCTTGACCCTATATTTATTATGAAGTTGTAAAAATCTCATAACACTTGGTATAAAGTTGGTGGTAGCATATGTTTGATTATTATTGAGATAGGGTTGCCAGACACCTAAAGAGTACTGAAAATGTTTCAGCATCTGTGATTTCAACTGGGAGAGAGTGAAGGAAAGAGTGACATTGTCCAAAAAGAAATGTACTCATATCCTGACTTAAAAAATGGTAACAACTCTCTTCATCATGTTTATGGTAACAATTTTTTTAAAATCTGTGATTTCATTTCATTGTAAGGTGAGAAAGTGACTTAAAGAACTTGTTTTATGTTTACTGTTTTGTTTTAGGTTCGTTATCGTGAACGCATCACCATTCTTCGAGGGAATCATGAGAGCAGACAGATCACACAAGTTTATGGTTTCTATGATGAGTGTTTAAGGAAATACGGAAATGCAAATGTTTGGAAATACTTTACAGATCTTTTTGACTATCTTCCTCTCACTGCCTTGGTGGATGGGCAGGTTTGTACTCCTTAAAATATTGCTGATTATCTTTAGGAATATGGTTTCTTTCCATCCTTACATCCTTTTTTTTTGGGTCTGGTTGTGGGGCCTGAACTCTGGGCCCGGGTGCTGTCCCTCAGCTCTTCAGCTCAAGGCTAGGGCTCTACCACTTGAGCCATAGCGCCACTTCCGGCTTTTCTCTTTTTGCTTATGTGGTGCTGGGGAATCGAACCCAGGGCCTCATGCATTGCAAGGCAAGCCCTCTACCACTGAGCCACCTTCCCAGCCCTCCTCACATCCTTTTAGGGATTTATTTTCTATAGTGACAGCATTTGTGTTTACTTATTTCACCTTAAAACTGGGGATTGAACCCAAAGCCTTGGATTTGCTAGGCAAGCATACCATTTGAGCCACCAGTAAATGGCTTTGGGGGTGGGGTCAGTCATGGGGCTTGAACTCTGGGCCTGGGCACTGTCCCTAAGTTCTTCAAGGCAAACGCTCTGCCACTTAAGCTACCACACCACTTCCAGTTTTCTGGTGGTTAATTGGAGATAAAGAGTCTCACGGACTTTCCTGCCCTGGCTGGCCTTGAACCGTGATCCTCATATCTCAGCCTCCTAAGTAGTTAGAATTACAGGCGTGAGCCACTAGTGCCCGGCTCTTTGTTTTGTTTTTGAGATAGACTTGCTAACTTTGACCATTGTTGGCCTCACACAATTCTACTTCTGCATTTGCCTTAGGAGTAGCTGACATTATAGGGGTCCTATCGTTTTTCCTGGCTTGATAGCATTCATTTAAACTTTTATTATTCTTTGAGGGAGGGGTCGGCCATGGGGCCTGAACTCTGGGATTGGGCATTGTGCCTAAGCTCTTCAGCTCAAGGCTAGCACTCTACCACTTGAGCCATGCCACTTCAGGCTTTTTTTGCTTATGTGGTGCTGAGGAACCCAGGGCTTCATACATGCAAGGCAAGCACTCTACCACTGAGCCACAAACTTAACTATTTATCTATTTATTTTGTCAGTCCTGAGCCTTGAACTCAGGCCCAGAGCACTGTCCCTTGAGCTTCTTTTGTTCAAGGCTAGTATTCTATCATTTGAGCACAGTGCCACTTCTGTTTATGTGGTATTGTGGTATCAACCCAGGGCTTTATGTATGCTAGACAAGCACTCTACCACTAATCCATTCCTAGCCCAAACTTAAAATTTTTTTTCTTCTTTTTTGACTTGAACCCTGGGCCTGGGTGCTGTCCCTGAGCTCTTCAGCTCAAGGCTAGTACTCTACCACTTGAGTTACAACACCACTTCCGGTTTTCTGGTTGTTTATTGTAGACAGTACTCTCATGCACTTTCCTGCCCGCACTGGCTTTGAATCGTGATCCTCAGACCTCAGCCTCCTGAGTAGCTAGGATTACAGGCGTGAGCCACTGGTGCCCAGCCAAACTTAACATTTTAAACCAATCTTTTCAGATCTTTTGTCTACATGGTGGTCTTTCACCATCCATAGATACACTGGATCACATCAGAGCACTTGATCGCCTACAGGAAGTTCCCCATGAGGTATGTTTTTTATTTGGTAATAAATTACTTCTCAGAAAACTTTCTAGGAAAAAAGAAAAATTTAAAAATTTAAATGTCACTCAGTTCATTGTATATACATTTTTAATTCTCAACCCTGTAAAGTCTGTGCACACTTGCTAACCTCACTGTTTAGAAGCAGCTTAGAAAACTTTCAGTATCAAAACAGCTTTGGGATTGAACTTTATTAGAATGTACATTTTCCATCTTAAGAAATTCTGTCTTAGCCACCAGCCGCTATTGCCTATGTTGAATTTGCATACTATAGGCAGATGAGGAGATGTTGCTGCGGGGATCACCACTGCTGTTAGTGGTGCCGTATAAAGACTTGGAAAATGCTCTCCTTCAACAAGGACATTTTAGACAAAAATCTGCTCTTTTCAGCCAACACCACTCCATAAGTAACTTAGTAGAATACTGCTAGTGATAAATAACTCATATAATGAATTTACCATTTTTGTAAAGAGCAGTTTATAATTTGTACTTGATTTTTAGGGTCCAATGTGTGACTTGCTGTGGTCAGATCCAGATGATCGTGGTGGTTGGGGTATATCTCCTCGAGGAGCTGGTTATACCTTTGGTCAGGATATTTCTGAGACATTTAATCATGCAAATGGCCTCACATTGGTGTCTAGAGCTCATCAGTTGGTAATGGAGGTATGTTCTGTTCTTTGAAACATAATTTACCTTTTCATAACTAAAAGGAATTCTGTGTAATTTGCCATTTAGCCTGAGTCTTGAGGATATGGCCACTAGAATTTTTGGTGGGGGAGAGAGATGGTTGTGGGACTTGAACTCAGAGCCTACGTACTGTCCCTAAGCGCTTTTGCTCAAGGCTGGTTCTCTACCACTTTGAGCCACAGCACCACATTTGGTTTTCTGATGGTTAAATGGAGATAAGAGTTTCACACACTTTCTTGCCAGGGTAGCTTCAAACCATGATCCTCAGATCTCAGCCTCTTGCCAGTGCTTGCCATTACACTAGAATTTTTTAAAATTGAGATACTGTTGATAACTAAATTTAGTTTGTTTATTTTGCCAGTCCTGGGACTTGAACTCAGAACCTGGGCATGGTCCTGGAGAGCTTTTTTTTTCTCTCTCTCTCGTCAATTGTGGGGCTTGAACTTTTGGCTTGGGCACTGTCCCTCAGCTCTTCAGCTCAAGGCAAGTGCTCAACCATTTGAGCCACAGCGCCACTTCTGGTTTTCTGGTGGTTTATTGGAGATGAGTTTCCCGGGCTGGCTTTGAACCACAATCCTCAGTAGCTAGGATTATGCATGAGCCAGGAGTGCCTGGACCCGGAGCCTTTTTTGCTCAAGGCTAGCACACCACTTAAACCACTGCGCCACTTGTAGCTTTTTCTATTTATAAGGAATCAAACCCAGGGCTTTGTGCATGCTAGACAAGCATTCTACCACTAAGCCACATTCCCAGCCCAGTAAAATATTTTATGGTCTTGTTTTTATTTATGTGTTTAGCAAGTATGTATATGTAAGAGAGACTGGGGAAACGTGAAAATGTTGAAGTGATAGGACTATAGGTGATTTAGAAGAAGAAATTAGAGGGAAACAGGCCTAAAGTTCTTGGCTAACCTCAGCATATTTTAGCACTAAGGTCCTATTTAATCAATAGAACTTTATGATTGTTGTCAATAAAATCTGACTTTCCTAAGGTTAAGGGAAGAAGTTGGTGAATAATACTAAATACAAAAAGTAGCTAAAGTATGTCATGTGTTCAGCTGGACTTTCAGGGTATGAAACAAGGGATCCTAGGAAAACATATCCTAGAAGCAACTTAGAGGCCCTTCCCCTAAGACTGAGAAGAAAACTAATAGGATTCTGCTCTCTAGAAGTTTGTGTGTTAGTCAGCTTTTATCAGCACAACAAAATACCTCGTTTGGGCTAATTATAAAATTCAGAGTTTTATTTTAGCTTGCAAGTGATAGAGATTTGGTGACCCCATTAGTTTAGGCTTCTCATTAGAGCATCATATCATGGCAGGAACATGTGTCAGAGTAAGTGGTCACATCTCAAGCCAATAAGCCAAAGGAGAAGAAACTGGCCCATTGTCCTCTCCAAGGATGCTCCCTCAGTTCCTTAAGGGCCTCTCACCTGCAGTGCTACACTGGGAACAGTGTTTTAATACAAGAGCATTGGAGGTGGTCAGTCAACATTCAAAGTATAGCAGTGTGTATTTGCTTCCACAAAGAATAGTCAGAAAACTAGTCTATCATGTTTAGATCACGCCAATAATAAAATGATGAGACACACAATCTTTATAAGAAGCCCTGAATTCTTTGGTAATTAGTGGTCAGGCCTTTTTTTTGTTCCTCCTTTTCTTAGAGAGGGTCTTTTTTTCTTCTTTTTTCCCCCCCTAGCCCTGGCCTTGGACCATAATCTTCTAACTAGAGCCTCTTATGTAACTCGAAGGAACTAAATTGATGTGTACCACACATGTGGCTAAGGTTGTTGTAGTTTAAATAAAAAAACAACTCGGGGATCAGATGCTTGGCTCACTTGGTAAAGTGCTAGCCAGTGAGTGAGAGTATTAGGTCCTGAGTCCAAGTCCCCATTCTGGACTAAAAATATCCAAATTTTATATTTGTGAGAAAGTAAGTGTGTGTGTATTTTAATGTTCAAAGAGTAGGAATACTTGCTTGGAAGTTATAATTATTATTGTCTGTCTTGAGTGGATTCATATTTACTTATGTAAAAGAGAGAATAAGTTTTTATTTCTTTTCTTTGTAGGGATATAACTGGTGCCATGACCGGAATGTAGTAACGATTTTCAGCGCTCCTAACTATTGTTATCGTTGTGGTAACCAAGCTGCAATCATGGAGCTTGATGACACTCTAAAATATTCTTTGTAAGTATTCACACTTGAGCATTTGGTTGCCACCTTTGTGCATTATGTTCTGATGGAGGTGTGCTTGTTTATAAGCTCCTGCTAAATCAGATTCTGACTTTAATTTTTATTACATTTCTTTTGAAATGTCCCTATGCTGTGTTGAAACACATTGATAAAAATATAACTTACCTTGTATACTCTAATGTTTATTAGGTATGGGCTTTGTATGTTTGTGTGGTCCTAAAGTTTGATCTCCGGGACTGGTATTTGCCAGGCAAGAGCTTCATCATTCCCTGGGTTTGATTCCTCAGTACTGCATACACAGAAAAAGCTGGAAGTGGTGCTGGCTCAAGTGGTAGAGCACTAGCCTTGACCACAAAGTGTCTCTGGGACAGTGCCCAGGCCTGAGCTCAATTTCCAAGACTGGCAAAAAAGAGAGAGAGAGAGAGAGAGAGAGAAGAAAAAAAAAGAAATAGGCCTTCTCTCCTACCCACATTCCCCCCCCCCCCAACATGTCCCTGAACCACAATTTTTTTCCTATTTTTGGTTTCTTGCATAGCTGTAATGACAGATGTACACCATTAGGCTTAGTTATTTATGGAGTCTTGAGAACTTTTTGTCTGGCTGGCCTTGAACCATGATCCTTCAATTCTCTTATTTCCCAACTAGCTAGGATTACAGATGTGAGCCATTGCACCTTGCAGGTTCTCCATTGTTAATGTAGTTAAGACACACGTGCAAGAGGGTTGTGTGTGTACACGTGAGCATATATAGTTGTTCCATGTGTGTATTTTCTTTTTTGGTAGTTTGGGGTTTGAACTCAGCTTTGTGCTTGGTAGGCAAGAACTACTGCATGAGCAGCTGTTTGTTTTGCTTTTGCTAGTCTTGGGGCCTAAATTCAGGGTCTCAGCGCTGTGCCTGAGACTCTGTATTACAAGGCTAGCACTCTATTACTTGAGCCACATCACTACTTCTGGCTTTTTCTGAGTCATTTACTGAAGATAACAGTCGCACAGACTTTCCTGCCTGTGCTGGCTTTGAACTTCAATCCTTAGATCTCAGCCTACTGATTATCTAGGATTACAGGTGTGAGCTACCAGCACCTGGCTGAGTCTCAGTTTTTATCTGGGCCCAGGCCTGTGCCTGGACTGCAATCCTGTTTTATGCTTCCTACTGTAGCTAGAATAATACGTGGCAGATCACCATGCTTATTCTTTTCTGTTGGAAATGGAAGTCTTGTGAACATTTTTTTGTCTGATCTGATCTGGACCACAGTCCTTCTGATCTTAGCCTCCTGAGTAACTGGGGTGACAGGTACACACTACTTTGTCCAGCTGTTGGATGAGTTGAGTGAGTTGGGTGAATTTTTCCCCCACTGGACTGACCTCAAGTTTTAATCCTCCCCATGTTTGATTGCCAAGTAAACAGGATTGCAACCAATACTAGGATTTTGAATTCAGGTCCTTGAATGTGTAAGATAAACATTAGAACAGTTGAATCCCATTCCAGCCCTTTATGCTTTGTTTTCAGTTAGAGCCTACAGTCTACCTACATATTCCTATGTGGAAACTGGGGTTACACCCATGTACCATAATCATACTTTAAAATCTACATGACTTTAGAAGGACTCCATTATATAAAGCATAGCTTTTCTGACAGAAGTTGCTATGATTCTAATAGAAAAACAACAACCAAAAAAAAACCTTATTAACTGGAAAAGATGTGTGAAGTTGGAAATTGGACAGACTGAAGGTCTTGTTTTTGTGATGGTTGATATGAGCGTGTTCTGGAATGGAAATAGTGAATCTTTTCTTCTTTTTCAGCTTGCAGTTTGATCCAGCACCTCGTAGAGGCGAGCCACATGTGACTCGTCGTACCCCAGACTACTTCCTGTAATGAAATTTTAAACTTGTACAGTATTGCCATGAACCATATATTGACCTAATGGAAATGGGAAGAGCAACAGTAACTCCAAAGTGTCAGAAAATAGTTAACATTCAAAAAAACTTGTTTTCACACGGACCAAAAGATGTGCCATATAAAAATACAAAGCTTCTTGTCATCAACAGCCGTGACCACTTTAGAATGAACCAGTTCATTGCATGCTGAAGCGACATTGTTGGTCAAGAAACCAGTTTCTGGCATAGAGCTATTTGTAGTTACTTTTGCTTTCTCTGAGAGACTGCAGATAATAAGATGTAAACATTAACACCTCGTGAATACAGTTTAACTTCCATTTAGCTATAGCTTTACTCAGCATGACTGTAGATAAGGATAGCAGCAAACAATCATTGGAGCTTAATGAACATTTTTAAAAATAAGTACCAAGGCCTCCCCCTTTACTTGTGAGTTTTGAAATTGTTTTGTTTATTTTCAGGGATACCATTTAATTTAATTGTATGATTTGTCTGCACTCAGTTTATTCCCTTCTCAAATCTCAGCCCCATGTTGTTCTTTGTTACTGTCAGAACCTGGTGAGTTGTTTTGAACAGCTGTTTTCCCCCTCCTGTAAGATGTTACTGCACAAGAGCACTGCAGTGTTTTTCATAATAAACTTGTGAACTAAGAACTGAGAAAGTCAAATTTTAATTGTATCAGTGGGCAAGACTGGTGCTGTTTTTGAAAAAAAAATTAATTGATAATACGGAATTTGTAGAATTCTAGGTAAAGAAAAATAAAGATCAAGGCCACTACATGACCTCTGGCACTCTTCAGAAGACCTTGAGGATTTGTTTGTTAAAGCATAATATGATTTGTGAGATTGGTGGTATGCTCTTGTCTGTAAGAAAGGATATCTGTGCTGCTTCAGTAAGACTTAATGTTAAACCATATGACTTGCGAGTTAAGTTTTTAGGGTTCTGTTTAAAATGGCATGTTTCAGATAGAGCTTGACAAATGATGTGTCTACTTAGTACAGTTTCTGGTTATAAATATATTGCTATGTATGTTACATGAATTCTTTAAAATGATTGACAGATTGGTAAGCTCTTAACAAATATTTGTACATTACCTGTTGAGACGGGATCTTAGGGTTAAATTTATCTCAGTAAGAAAGCTGTTAACAGCATTAGTCTCTGTTAAGTTCTTTAAGTGGTAATTAATGAAACCACATGGAAAACTTGTTGGATCATGGCTTAGTGTGTTGTCTGAAGACAAAAGTGGCACTTGAATGAGTGCTCAACGTCCAGTGAATTTCTCTCTTATCCTCTGAATAGGATTAAAAGTTGATAGTTCTGTGGGAATTAATATTTGATATATTAAGCTACCTGGGTTCACTTCAGGATGCTTAACCATTACTGTGTGGGTGTGATAAATAAATGTTTCCTCACTTTGTACTGTGTTAAGTTTGAAACTAACAGAAATTACATTTCCCTTAAGCTCAAATGAAATATATACACAATTTGGAAGTGTGTATTCATAGTTGGAGTAAATTTTCTTTACTGTCCACTTTATTCTCTCTCCTCTGATCTCATTTAATACTTTTATCTGTTGGCTTATGAAGTTAATTGTCCAAATCAAAAAGTCCTTTGTAGAGTTTGAAGGCATGGCTCAGTTGGCAGAATGCTAGGCAATGGGTGAAGGGGCAGGTACCAAGTTCAAATCCTGGTCTCTGACCTTTACAAAAGCCTTTTGGTAAAAAATAATAATAATAGTTTTTCATTTTCCCCTCTTTCCTTCCTTTCCCTTCTCTACTTTGTTAAATCCTTTTTTCTTGACTGAGTAACATGTAAGTGGTATAGACACCTAACAGCTATTTTTCAGGTCCTGTGGTAACTTTAAAAGAATTTATATTTTCTAAAAATCTTGATTAGCAATATATCTTGGTTAGCAGAATATGGGGCTTGTGGCAAAAATTGCTTGGTTCTTGAAGAGTTGTCCAGTTAGAATAACTGGGTTTTTCCATTTCAAAGTAGAAAGCTAGTGCCCTACCTGCTTATGAGATGAAGGAAAATGTGTTGGTAAGTGTAGTGCTTTCTTCTGAAACTTAACTATAGTTAGATAGGAATCAATCATTAAGTTGGGTGATGATAATTTCCCAAATAAGAATTTTACAATCTTTTTAAAGCTGGGCTAGAGGAAGTAGATCGACCGTTCAGCATTGATCTAGCATGTGAAAGGTCTTTGGTGGAGTACCTACCACTGCGGGGGGAAAAACCCATTTAATTGGTTGAAAGTGGGGTTGGAGGCATGGCTCAGTTGATAGAGCCAGTGAGCGAAATCATCCGGTACTGAGTTTGGGTCCCAGTACACACACACACACAATTTAAAAACTTTCCTGGAGCTGGGTGCCAGTGGCTCATGCCTGTAATCCTAGCTACTCAGGAGGCTGAGATCTGAGGATCGCAGTTCAAAGCCAGCCCGGGCAGGAAAGTCTGTGAGACTCTTATCTCCAGTAAACCACCAGAAAACCGAAGTGGCACTGTGGCTTAAGTGGTAGAGTGCTCACCTTCAGCTGAAGAGCTGAGGGATACCCAGAGTTCAAGTCAAAACAAAACAAAACTTTCCTGTTGGATCAAGTATTACAGGATAGTTCAAGTATAAAGCCTTGAGTTCAAACTCCAGTACCACTCAAATACAAAAACTTCTCAAAGACCAAAAGTTTGTCAAGAACAGTGTTGTGAGCTAGTTGTATAGCTCACCAATAAAGCACTTGACTAACACAAATGTCCCTGGGTTTTATCTCCAGTACCATAGAACAAAGACTAGGTGTTCTGAATACTGAGTGTTCGCAGAAGCTTGCTTGAAACTGAATGAATTTGCAAAATGATATGCTTTTTGCTTGGGTTATCTTCAGCAAACTTTTTCATGTGTATAGTGGTCTTGAGGCTTGAACTCAGCCTATGTGCAGTTAGTGATCTTTTTTTGCACAAGCCTAGTGCTTGCTCTACCACTTGAGCCATATCTCCATTTCTGGCTTTCTGGTGGTTAATTGGAGATAAGAGTTTCATGGCCATTCCCATGCAAGCTGGCTTCAAATCTCCATCCTCAGATTGCCAAACAAGATTTTTAAGAATTATGTCATTTAAAAATTTTTTAACATAATAATGGCAAAATGTACAGATTAATAAGGTACTATACTGTTTTGGTGCATATATTGTGTAATGTTTAAACCAGGTTAACCAACAGTTTTCTTGAGCATTGTCATCTATGGTAAAAACTTAAAATCCTTCTGGCTTGAAATGTATAGTACTTTATTGCCATCTTTAGTTACCCTACTGTATAGTACCACGCCAGAACTACTTTTGTTTAAACTGTTGAGTATTGACTCACCTTTCATCCTTTCTACTTATTCCCTACCCCTACACAGACGGTTCTTTTCCCCTCTTCTTGGCTACATATTAAATTTGTGGTTGTAGTAGGTTTGTTTAAATGGAAGTATAACAGTATTAGATTTCTCTTTCAGACTTTGCTTAGTAGGGAAAAACAAGTTACTTACATGGTTTTCTATCTTGGTATGTGTGGAGATCTTGATTTAAATTATTTGGAGGAGGGCCTGGGCAAATTCCAGCCTTTGGTTTTGTACCAAAGTTCTTTAAGAACCAAAGTCCTCAAAATAATTTGAAGATTTTTCAACTAATTCTCACTTATACCTACCTAGGGATAAGATTTACTCTCAACAAACTTAAAGAAAACTGGGTTATGTGGTAATGGATGGTGGTTCATTAGTTTTGGTAATAAATGTATCTGTGCTTTACCTGTCCTGTATAAGTATTTTCTTACCTTCAACCATAAAACTGTTCCTAGGAATGGACCTTAAGTAATCAACTGTTGTTTGGAGGTTGGTTCTGTTTCCAAGGGCTAACACTGTTTTCATTAATGCCTTAATCAGTTCTTACACATTCTTTGAATATTTTTAGCCTTTATAAACTTTATAACTTAAGAATTGTATCAGTATTGTAATAAATAACCTTTATCAAAGTGATAATGTATTTGGGCATGCCTGGTAATCTTCATATCTGCTTCAATTAAGCTTTATGTCTTAGGATTGTAAGTACATTTTATTTCTGCTTTTTAAAACTTTTTTTTTCCCCCCAGTTCTGAGGCTTGAACTTGGGGCCTGGGCACTGTCCCGAGCCTCTTTGAGCCCAAGGCTAGCACTCTACCACTGGAGCCAGCCACGATGTCTCTTCCAAGCTCTTCCTGAATAGTTGATTGGAGGTAAAAGTCTTGCCCAGACTGAATTCAAACCATGATCCCCAGATCTCAGCCTACTGAATACAGGCTTGAGCCACCGGTGCTCAGCTTAAAACATTTTTTATTAGCATTTTTAATTGCACAGTATAGTGTGTTTTATTGTGACATTCTCATCTTTTTGTTGTTGTTGTTGTTTTTTGTTTTGTTGGTCATGGGGCTTGAACTCTGGGCCTGGGCGCTGTCCCTCAGCTCTTCAGCTCAAGGCCACTTTGGTTTTCTGAGTAGTTTATTGGAGATAAGAGTTTCACGGACTTTCCTGCTGGGGCTGGCTTTGAACCGTGATCCTCAGATTTTAGCCTTTTGAGTAGCTAGGATGACAAGCGTGAGCCACCAGCTCACTGTGAAATATTATGACATTGTCGTCTGTGTATGTTTCCTTTCGTATCTGTTCATCTAAACTCTTCCCCTTTTTTTACATTTTCTTTTTTGTGCTGGTCCTAAGATTCAAACTTAGGATTTAGGTGCTTCCCTGAGCCTTCCCTCCACTCCCCTCAAGGCTACACTCCACTCCTTGAGCCACAAGTCCATTTCTGGCTTTTTGGTGCTTAGTTTGAGCCAAGAGTCTCACAGGCTTTCCTGCTTGGGCTGGCTTGGTACTGTGATCCTGAGATCTTAGTTTACTGAGTAGGATCATAACCATGAGCCACTGGCACCTGGCCAGGAATAGCGTTTGGTGTTTTGGTTCTGTAAGAGCCAGAGTTCCCTTGGCTAGCATTTGCTTGATCAGCAAACTGAACGTTAGTTTGACCAATCTCCAAGACTCAGCTGGCTTGAGTTCTGCTGAGCATCTGGATCCCAGGTTATCCCATGAAGCCCACACAGAGGTCTGGGCAACAAACTGTTGGCTAAGGGGCACAGCAGATCCTCTCATGACCATGTGAGGTCCTGACCCAGTCTTTACGTTCTTGCTCCATGATGAGGACAGGTTTGAACTTGGCCTTGTCTTTGCTATGCAGACAAGTCTACTGAGTCATGCCCCCAGCTCTTTCTCCAGGCCTTTTTTTTTTATGCTGGTTATTTTTTAGGTAGTGTCTTCCTCCCTGAACTTCAAACTTAATGCCTTTCACTTCTTAGAATGTTAGACACACCCCATTTTCTTTCCACTGGAATGCAGTCTTCCTGGGCTGGAACAAGGATTCTTCCTCAGTCTCCCACATAGCTAAGATAAAAGATGTACATCTCTGTTGAGGAAGAGGGTCTCAAACTTTTTTGCCTTAACTGGCCTCCCAACTGTGGTCTTCCCCATTTCAGCCTCCCCAGGAGCTAGATAAAGGATGTCCAAATGGTGAGCCATAAAAGCTGCTGAAACCATTTGGTAGATGATGAGCCAGACATGACATATTTCTTGAGTGCTTCTTGTTGGCTGCCTGCAACCTGTATTGGTCATTTTATGTGGCTCAATAATGACATTGTAAATATCCAAATGGTCCCTGGCAGAAATATCCCATCCTTTTTTTTTTTTTTTGGTTGGTCGTGGGGTTTGAACTCGGCTTGGGCACTGTCCTTGTGCTCTTCAGCTCAGGCGGGAGCTCTACCACTTGAGTCACAGCGCCACTTCCGGTTTTCTAGTGGTTTATTGGAGGGCTCCCGGCATTCCATTCCTTTATGTTGAGTGCCAGGATACCATATAGCTCCTAGAGCAGCTGAGTTCAGCCTGTATCTGTCTATGCCAGTTCTTTTTCCCATGTATTTCCTGTTACTACCACATGCCATCCTGCTGTGAGCCCAGTGGTATTGGCTTGTTTCTACCAACTCCAGTCTAGATCCCTCCAAGTCTGTCCAGTATTAAATTTCCTCATATCCCTATCAGTCACGCACCTGGCTGGGAAGCTTGTTTTCTGCTGTTTTCAATTCTGAATTACAGAAAGAAGGCATATTGTAGCTCTTTAAATTTTTGCTTCTTTTAAATTTATTTTTATTTTTGGGTCCAGTCGTGAACTCTGGGCCTGGGTGCTTGTCCCTCAGCTCTTCAGCTCAAGGCTAGCACTCTACTACTTGAGCCACAGCGCCATTTCTGGCTTTTTTCCCCCTGCTTATGTGGTGCTGAGGAATCGAACCCTGGGCCTTGAGCATGCAAGGCAAGCGCTCTACCACTGAGCCACCTTCCTAGCCCCTGAATTTTTGCTTTTTGTTACGTAGTAGTGATTGCACAAATACTGCTGTGTTAGAGGTAAATGGTACATTGTTATAATACAACAACATTTTGTCTTGAAGGCATTGCTGACCTTGTAAATAGTTTTAAAGGTTTATTAATTGGTATATACATTTGAAGGAAAGAAATGTGGATTGTGTGTTTAGTGTAACAAAGATGTAATAACTGAGTGGAATATGCTACAAATACAAGATCTTGTCATGTGTGGGCCAGAATTGTTCACTCCCAGAAGCTAGAAAATTATAGCCAGTGATTCAGTGCTGGAAAAGACCACCTTTTTGCTTTGAATGGCAAATCCAAACCCTCATTACTTATGGGTTGTAAGCTATTGGTATCTTTACCGGATTGAGAGAAGTGTTTTCTCTGCCTACACCACTGTTAACACAGCAGCTCAGTCTGGCTGCTTTTGCTGCTCTTAGACTATAGCAATCACTCTTTTCTTCTGATACTGAGTTTGAACTCAAGGACTTCACTTGCTAGGCATGTGCTCCATCACCTGAGCCAGGCTTTCAGCCCTTTCTTTGGGGATCGTTCTAGAGATAACAACCATGGTGTACCATCTCAACACATCCATAGTATTGTCAAGGGGGAAAGACTTTATTGGACTCTACCATATGAGTTCTTCGAAGAGATGATTTAGCAAACACTTCTCAATTGTTTTGTTTGTGGTGCTGAGGATTGAATCCATCGTCTTAAAACAGGGCAGGCAAGTACTTTACTACTTAACCACCACCCTGGCCTACCAAGATCTGTTAGTGCAGTTTTAGGCTGCACTGTCAGTAAATGAAATTCATATTAGTGGAGGTCTAGGACCAAGATTTGATAGAAAAGGAAGTAGTTCAACTGTTCCTTGATTTGTGGAGCACTTGGGAAGACCACCGTGAACAGTCTCATGGACAGCTATTGAGAGTGCTCAAGGTATATCTTCCGATCTAGCTCTTGTTATTTGTTTGAGGCTTTTGCAGTGATTTGTGGAATTGCTCCACTGTGGCATTGGAACCTGATGGACTGGTGATGGCTTGAAAACCAGGTTCTGTAGTCCTAGTCAAGTGTGAGCCTTAAGATCAACTTTGCCTTGGGAATACGGTTTAGTGAGATATTACAGGTGTAAAACTTAGAACATGTTCTTGATTCTAGCTTTCTGGTCAGTAAGTATGGAGTATGCACTAAAACCAGTGGGCAGAAGAGGTAAGAAAGGTAGTTTTTGTGTCCCAGAAATACACAGACCTCTGTTCCTAGGGGAATGAAACTACTGTTTTAATTTTGATCCTTCCAATGTTCTGTAAAACTAAAGGCCCAGCCACTTTATTTTTTTAAGTTATTATAAAAGTGAGGTACAGAGGAGTTACAGTTACATAAGTCAGGTAATAAGTACGTTTCTTTTTGGACAATGTGCCCCTTCCCTTGTTCTCTTCCAGTTACTCCCTCCTGTCTGCACCCAGCCCTCTTCTTGATAGCCTCACTGGAAATTATTGTAAGGTAAAGGGATAAGGGACCCTGGTGCTGGTGGCTCATGCCTGGAATCCTCGCTACTGAGGAGGCTGAATAGAAAGGTAGGCAATCGAGATAAGAAGTGAGACTTTTGGGGTGTCAGTGTAGAAGGTTCATGACTGGAAAGACCATGGTGTGAGGCTGGTGACACCGTACTGTTCTCTCATCTTTGTTTTTTGTTGTTTTTTTTTTGTCCATCGTGGGGCCTGAACTCATGGACTTTCCTGCCCGGGCTGGCTTTGAACCGCCCTCCTCAGATCTCAGCCTCCTGAGTAGCTAGGGATTACAGGCGTGAGCCACCGGAACCCAGCTTGTGAGACTCTTATCTCCAATAAAAACCACTAGAAAACCGGAAGTGGTGCTGTGGCTCAAGTGGTAGAGCTCTCGCCTTGAGCTGAAGAGCTGAAGGACAGCGCCCAAGCCTAGAGTTCAAGCCCCACAACTGACAAAAACAACAACAACAAAAAACCTTTGCAGTAAATTGCTACAAAAGCGTAAACATCTCCAACATTACTCCTAAAACGATTACTATTAATGTTTTGGATGATTTGCTGTCAATTACTTGTCTCTCTTAGAACTAACTGCTCAGGTTAGTTTTTGTTTCTGTTGTTTTGCTTTTTTTATAAGCATGGGCCACCAGCACCTAGTTCCTTCACAACCTTTTTTTTGTTGTTGTGGTGGTGGTGCTTGAACTCTGGGCATAGGCACTGTCCCTGAGCTCTTCAGCTCAAGGTGAGCATTCTACCACTTGAGCCACAGCACCACTTCCAGTTTTCTGGTGGTTTATTGGAGATAAGAGTCTCATGGACTTTCCTGCCCAGGCTGGCTTTGAACAGTGATCCTCAGATCTCAGCCTCCTGAGTAGATAGGATTACAGGTGTGAGCCATTAGTGCCCGGCTTCCTCCTACCTTTTTGACAGCTGTGTTCCAGACCTCCCTACTAGTCTACCTGGCTCATCTGAAATCCCATCCATTTGCAGAAGAGCTTCAATTTGTGTTTTTAGGCCAGTTTCTCCCTTGAGCTCTCCAGTTATGCATCCAGATACCTACCGGTGACTCACAGGACTTAACAACATCTGGAACAGTTCCTGGTCTTCCAGCCAATCAGGTATTACCTTTCTCAGTTCTTGGCACGCATTTCTCTCACCCACTACAAGTGATCCAGTAATCCAGCAGCCACACCTGCAAACACACATTTCTCTTTTTGTCCATTGTCTCTGGCATACTCCAAACCCTCTTAAGTTTTTCCTCATGCCTATAATACTACCTATGAGGGAAGTTGAGATCTAAGGATTGCTAGGAGAGAAAGGGGCAGGGGGAGAAGAAAGAAAGGAAGAAAGAAAAAAGGAAGGAGAGGGAGGAAGGCAGGGAAGGATAGACAGCAGTACATTAAAGCGGAAACCACAAGGCACCAATGATGGAAAGAAATGTGAGAAGTGTACAGTATGTGTGGAAGGCTCTAAGGAGAAGCTTGGTGTGTTCCAGAATATCCAGGTTAACATCACTAGATTTTAATGAATGGGTGAGTGAGGAGATAAGAGCACAGTAGAAATGCAAAGCATGAGGTCTGTGGGACATGGTGAGAAAGTTGGGCTCCACTGTCCGCATTCAGCAGCCTAAGGCTACAGAGGGCACACAGCATGTCCCTCTTTGCGTCCCTGAGCCTCTTTGTGCTTGAGGATAGTGCTCTACCACTTGATCCACAGAGTCACTTCTAGTTTTTGAGTAGTTAATTGGAGATAAGAATTGTATAGGGACTTTAATCCTGAGGCTGGCTTCTAACTCTATCCTCAAATCTTAGCCTCCTGATTAGCTAGGTTTATAGGCATGAGCCCATTGCCCAGCCCACTTCTGGAATTTTGCTGGTTAACTGGTGATGGGAATCTTTAGGGTTTTCCATAATCCTCAGGTCTCAGCCTCCTGAGTAGCTAGGGTTACAGGATGAGCTAGCTACCAGCACCCAGCTTTGCTTTGTCTTCTCATTTCCACACACCCCCCTCCCACATTACTGAGCTACTTTTTTTTTTCAGTCATTTGCTTTGTTATTATATAGGTGATGTATATAGGGTTTACAGTTACACGAGTCAAGCAATGAATACATTTCCTTTCATACCCTGTCTTCCCCCGCCCCCCAGTACTAAGGATCGAACCTAGGATGTTGTACTTGCTAGACAAGTGTTTTACCACTGAGCTACATCGCAGCCTTGCAATGTCTTCTGTTCCCTCACTGTCTCCCAGTCCCTCCCTTGCATTTATTTGCCAGGTAGGATGATCCCATCATACTAATGCTGGAACCAGCGCACAGCTGCCTCTTTCCTGGTTCTGTGTTTGGCCCCATGGCAGCCTGTCTTGCACTTCTTGTCTGCAATGCTAAAACCTTGAGCACCACATAGAAGTCTAGGCTGTAGAAGCACTGGTTTGCTTGGGTCATATTTTATACCCAAATCAGTGTGTTCTTGGGTCCCCCAAACTAACCTTTCCAGGGCTGAGAATGTGGTTTAGAGGTTGAGTGCTAGCCTTGAGCCAAAGAAACTCAGGGACAGTGGCCAGGCCCTGAGTTCAAGCCCCAGGACTAGCCAAAAAGAAAAAAACAAATCCAGTATCTGAGCAGTTATTTTTTTCCTTCTAATTTATACTCATGCACCTTTAGCCTTTCTCCAGGATTTCTTTTGCCTTAGCCCCACGGACTGCAGTGGACAGCAATCTTTTTTATTTCTCTGACAGTGGATCTAGCTTTGGAAAACACTGAGGTCTCTGCCCTGTGAGCTGCTCCAACACCTGCCAGTGCAGTCTGTCTCTACTCTCCCAGACCCAGATGTTTAGGCAGAGTTTGTGGATTCAAAGCTCCCACATGGGAGTCTCCTTTTCACCTTGTCCTGTGCCATGATGGAGACAGGTAGAGAAGCTAAATACTTTTTTGAAGAAGGGTATGCCAGGCACAGGTGGCTGTTGCCTATAATCCTAGGCACTCAGGAGTCTGAGATCTGAGGATCGCATCAGCCCAGGCAGACAAGTCTGAAAGACTCATGTCTCCAATTAACTAGCAGAAAAGCCAGAACTGGAGACTTGGCCCTAATGGTTGTGCGCCCACTACGAGTGAAAAAGACAAATGAGAGCATGAGGCCAAGTTTAAGCCCCACATAATCAGCAAAAGCAGGGCTGGAGTGATGGCTCAAATGGTAGAACACCTGCCTAGCAAGAGTGAGGCTCTGCTGGGTGCAAGTGGCTTAACGCTCTAATGCTAGCTACTTGGGAGACTTAAGATCTGAGGATCTCAGCCCTGGTAGGAAAGTCTATGTTTGTGTGCTTTACTGCATGTAAACACAAAAAAAGGGGAATGTAACCACGTGGTAATGCCTGTAGCATGCTAGCATAGTAGCCCAGGGGGGAAAGCCAATGAAACCTAGCTACAATAAACAACAAAAAGCAACCAGAAATGGAGCTGTGGATAAAGTGGTAGAGTGCCAGTCACACTTGACTTCGCCTCTCTGATGTCACCCTACTCAGCTTCCTAAAATGCAACTTGGGGCCAGCCTAGAACTCTGTGTGCAGCCAACCACTGGCTGCTGGGCTGCTTACTGCAGAGACTGACCTCTCTGGTGTCTGCCCAGTTTACTGACTCCAAAACTCTTGTTGGGGCTCTGTAGGAGCCAAAGGGTACAGAGCAGGGGGGTGGGGGGAGGGTGGGGGGAAGTCATAACTGGTGATAATCAGAACTGCATTGTTTTGTCATCAGAAAGCTCTAGCTGCACTTTCCTGACCTATCCCTGACTCAGCCGGCCCAGCCCTGGTGAACTCATTTCATAGAGGGACACTGGAGCCTAGATGGCCTGAGGTTGCTGCCAGGGGACATCTGGAGCTCAGTGAACTTCCAAGGCCCAGGAGGGCAGCCTGGGAGAGGGATGAACGCCTGAGACAGCCAACGTGGTCCCCTGGCACCACCTGCTGGCCAGACCAATCATGCAGCTCCTATGCCTGCCTTCTCTGCGTTGGCTGTTGCCACTCTAAGTAGGTATGAGGTGTAGGGGTGGGCGGCTCCTTTCGAGCATGAGTGGAATAGAGTGTAGCCATTATAATATGTTCTGAATTATCTGCAGTGAATTAACTAGGCCTGGGTTCAAATTCCACTGATCACTGACGGGTGGCCTGGGGCAGGTCACCTAGTCCTTGGCAGCCTGTAAAAGAAAATGATATATTAAACAGTTCATAGGGTTGCTATGAGCGTAATATATGTTTCCTTTAGTTCCTGGCAATAGCAAGCTTCCAGGCAGGTTGATTTAGGCAGACCCCCACCTCATAGGTAAGCCCACTTGAGCTTTGCAAGAACTTCCAATCCCCACCTGGGCTTGTGATAGCATGGGGTACAGACAGCCAAGAGGTTTTCTCCCTCACCACGTAGGGGTGATCAGCACTTTTGCCTCAAAGCTGCCACAGCAAATTTCCAAAGGAGGCTTCTACCAGCCCAAGTGGAGGCAAGGAAATCGATGAACAGCTTCTTCTGTACTTTTGTACACCATCAGGATACCAAGTTAGATAGACTCTGAGGCTGTGAGCAACTAAATCATGGGTTCAGGGATCTTGCAGACATTTCCCGGCTCCCTTCCTAGCACCTCCCACTGCTTCTTCAGCCTTGACAGTGACTGATTGGGTGGCTGTGCGGAGAAGCTATATGAGGTCCTTCAGAACTGGACTGGCACCATGCTAGCATGCTACAGGCATTACCACGTGGTTACATTTCCCTCTTTTTTTTTTTTCGTCTTTTTTGATACTGGGGATCGAACCCAGGACATTGCACTTGCTAGGCAAGCGCTTTGCCACTGAGCTACATCCCAGCCCATATTTCCCTCTTTTTGTGTTGTGGTTTAGATGCAGTAAAGCACACAGACATAACTGAGGCTCTGTTAATTTTTCATACTCCAGGTTTGAACTCAGAAGCTACTACTTACTGGTGGCTTATGCCTGTAATTCTAGCTATTCAGGAGGCTGAGATCTGAGGATCATGGTTCAAAGCCAGCCCAGGCAGGAAAGTTTATGAGATTGTTAACTTCAATAAACCACAAAAAAAAAAACAGCCTTGAGCTGAAGAGCTCAGGGACAGCACCCAGGCCCAGCGTTCAAGATCCATGGCCACCAACCACCACCTAAAAAAGCTTCTACTTGGCTTGCTCACTCACAGCTGGCTATTTGAGCCACATCTCTAGTTTAATATTTTGCTGGTAACTTGGAGACTGAGTCTTACAGATTTTTCTGCCTGGGATGCCTTTATATCTTAATCCTCCAAGTCTCCGCCTCAGGTATAAGCCACTAGTGCCTGGTTGAACTTAATGATTTTTTTTGTTTGTTTTGGTACCAGTTCTGGGGCTTAAAGGCCCGGGTATTGTCCCTGAGCTTTTTTGTTTGAAGTTAGCACCCTAACCCCTTGAGCCACAGCTCTACTTCTAGCTTTTTGGGTAGTTAATTTGAGATAAGACTTTCACACTTTCCTACCTTCAGATCTCAGGCTTCTGAGTAGATTACAGGTTGAGCTACCAGCACCTGTACTTTTTTAAACTGCAGGCATATCTGAAACCCCTATGTGGATCATGCTAGAAATTTCCTAGAGACCTCCCTCATCAATACCTACCACCTGCGAAAAGGTAATGTAATCATTCTTGTCTTCCCTCCCCTTACATCAGTTTTTATCTGTTTTGTGTCTACTTAACGGTTCTGTGTAGAAAAGACTTGTACCTAATTTCTCTCATTTAATTTTGGGAGATTCTTGTTTTTTGTATCAGTTTTTTTCACTGTTGTTTTGTATTCCATTACACAAATACATTACAGATTAGTATTTATTTTTACAGTTTTTATTTCATTTTATTTGTTTTTGTGCCAGTCCTGGGACTTGAACTTGAAGCCTGGGTGCTATCCCTGGGTGCTGAGATTCCTTGGTTTACAAGGCTAGTGCTCTACAAGTTGAGCCACTTCTGGCTTTTGGGAAGTGTAGTGGAGGTAACAGTCTCATGGAATTTCCTGCCCAGACTGGCTTTGAACCATGATTCTCAGATCTCTGCCTCCTCCGGAGGTATGAGCCACTACTGTCTGGCTCAGGGTGTGTGTGTGTTTGCCAGTCCTGGGGCTTGAACTCAGAGCCAGGGCTCAGGGTGTGTGTGTGTGTGTGTGTGTGTGTGTGTGTGTGTGTGTG
>NW_012267351.1:3801500-3856438 GCF_000151885.1 Dipodomys ordii
GTGTGTGTGTGTGTGTGTGTGTGTGTGTGTGTGTGTGTGTGTGTGTGTGTGTGTGTGTTCCTGGGGCTTGAACTCAGGGCTAGGGCACTATCCCTGAGCTGCCTTTGCTCAAGGCTAGCATTCTACTAGTTGAGCCACAGCACCACTTCTGGCTTTTTATGCTTATGTGGTACTGAGGAATTGAACCCAGGGCTTCATGCATGCTAGGCAAGCACTCTACCACTAAGCCACATTCCCAGCCCCAGTTTTTATTTTTTGACCCTTATGAATAAAACTGCTGCTAGGATTTGGATGTAGTTTGACTATATCCTGTAAGCTTGTATCCTAGATGTCTGATTCCCCAGCATGGCAATGTAGAATTGGAAAAAAAAAAAACAAAAAACAGAAACAACTTTAAGAGGCTCCTTACCTCTTAAATGACCTAGTACAAGGTAATTTGCATGGGGTACAACCTCCCTTGGAAGGGACTAACACTGGCCTTGTGGAGTGAATTGTCTTGACACAGAGTCTTGTCCTGAAGGAAGACCACACATAGTGAGGCCCCTTTCTTCTCTGCCATGGTTTGAGACAATCATAGGAATTGGAGACCAGTATCATGCTGTTGTGTCCTTCAGCTACCAGATGGAAAGTTCCATATCCTTATCACTTGACAGTAACATTCTTTTAAGGTTGGCCATTTTGGTAACTAGAATTATTAGTTTTCACAAAACTCCTATGATAACTTTTTCCCCCATTTCCCTGAATTCATTTGGATAAACAGTTGTTTTTTTAATGTTATTATAAAGGTGATGCACAGAGGGGAATAAGTCAGGTAAAGAGCACATTTCTTGGCCAGGCACTGGTGGCTCGTGCCTGTAATTCTAGCTACTCAGGAGCCTGAGCTCTGCGGATCTGCAGTTCAATGCCAGCCCAGGCAGGAAAGTCCTGTCTTCAATAAACTACTCAGAAAAGGCTGGAAGTGGTGGCTCTGTGGCTCAAGTGGAGAACGCTAGCCTTGACAAAAAGCAGCTCAGGGACAGAGTCTAATCCCAGAGTTCAAGCCGGAGGACTCACCAAAAAAACAAAACAAAACCAGTACCTTCCTTTCTTGTGATGTCTTAGTGTTGTAAAGCTCTGATTTACAGAGAACACTGACTCATCAAGGGGAAGACATCTGTTCCAGATCACATGGGTATACCAAAATGGCACACTCTTATTTTCTTTATTGCTTCCTTCCCGTCCCCTCTTTCGCCTACTGTCCCAGTGCAGGGATTGAATCCAGGGCTTCACACATGCTAGGCACTACCACTCAGTTATATAGTTTTATTTTGAGGCCAGCCTAGGCTGGCCTGAAACTCTTCATTCTCCTGTCTCCGCCTCCTGAGTGCTGGGATTATAGGTGTGAACTACCACACCCACCATGGAAAACTAGATTTTACTAGAGTCCAAAGGATAGTTCTCTTGGTAAACTTACATGAAGTGTCCTCATTTCTCTCTGTTATTGTGAGGAAGGAGAGTTGGGGCTCTTCTCAGAACCCCACACTGATTTCCTCTGGCTTAATTATTTCTCCAACTCCAGACTTTTGGAAAAATGATTCTGGTGTTATCCTACCTCCTTCTTCCCAACTCTACCAACAAAGGAAGCTGAGGGGCTGGGAAGGTGGCTTAGTGGTAGAGTGCTCGCCTTGCATGAATGAGGCCCTGGGTTCGATTCCTCAGCACCACATAAGCAGAAAAAGCCGGAAGTGGCACTGTGGCTCAACTGGTAGAGTGCTAGCCTTGAGCTGAAGAGCTCAGGACAGCACCCAGGCCCCACGACCACCACCATGGAAGCTGAACCTTAGCAAGGTGAAGTGACTCAGCCAAGATCATAGAACAAAGGTAAGAAGTGTGGCTACCAAGTGGCTATCAGGGAAACAGGTCAGAGGTGACATAGCATCAGGCTGCAGCTGGAAGACCTTTGACCAAGGCAACTGCTTTCTGAGCTCCTGTGTGGTCAAGGGTCCAGGGTCTGTCCCATGGACAAGTGCCTGAGAATGGGAACATGAATTCATTTCTGAGCTGCAAAATTCCATTTTTATGTTTTGTCAGTCATCGGGCATGAACTCAGAGTCTGGGCACTGTCCCTGAGCTTTTCTGCTCAAGATTAGTGCTCTACCACTTTGAGCCACAGCTCCACTTCTGGTTTTCTGGTGGTTTATTGGAGTTGAGTCTTATGGACTTTCCTGCTGGGGCTGGCTTTGAACCATGATCCTCAGATCTCAGCCTCGTGTAAGTAGCTGGGATTATAGGCATGAGCCACCAGTGCATGGCAACTACCCCCCTTCCCCCCATTTTTTTTTTGTCAGTCATGCAGCTTAAACTCTGGCCCAGGGCACTGTCCCTCAGCTCTTCAGCTCAGGGCTGGCACTCTGCCACTTGAGCCACAGTGCCACTCCTGGTTTTTTGGTGGTTTATTGGAGATAAGAATCCTCATGGAGGGCTGGGGAGATGGCTCAGTGGTAGAGTGCTTGCCTTGCATGCATGAGGCCCTGGGGTCGATTCCTCAGCACCACATAAGCAGAAAAATCCAGAAGTGGTGCTGTGGCTCAAGTGGTAGAGCGCTAGCCTTGACTGAAGAGCTGAGGGACAGTGCCCAGTCTCAGAGTTCAGGCCCCACAACCGACCAAAAAAAAAGGACTTTCCTGCCAGGGCTGGCTTTGAACAGTGATCCTCAGATCACAGCCTCCTGAGTAGCTAGGATTACAGGCATGAGCCACTAGCACCCAGCAAAAACCCATTTTTGATGTACTAAGAAGGCTTCATCTTTGAGTCCTATGAATATATGAAAGCAAAGACTCCATTTACAAAGGGGATTCGTTTCTGGAAATGGATTCCTTATAATCACTAGACTTTCCCATCCAGACTGCTAGAACTCCAGGACTTTTAGTTTCTCTGAAGATAATATGCTGGGAACAGATGTGAACTAGAAAATGATCCTGGGGTCAAGCTTCAGTAAATGGTTGTAATGACAGGAGCTGGCATTGGAGCCTCAGCTCTGCTCTTCAGTCGCTATCTGGTATGGGGCAGTATTTGGGTTTGTTTCCTTCCTCAGTAGAACAGGGATTCTGATTACAGAGTGCCTGAAGTACAGATGAGGCCTCTCTTGGCCTCCTCAGGGCCAGCCCTGGAACCAAAGGTTCCCTTCTCTCTCACACACACACACACGAACTAAAGAAATTGTGGGGTCAGTCCTTTCTGACATGGGTTTCAAATTATGGATAAGAAAAGATCATCTCCAGCCTGTACCCCATAGTTCTGTAACTACCTTGGGTCCTTGAGTGGAAAATTACAGGGAGGGCAAGTATAGTGATAAACCAGTCACCTCAGATAAAACACTGCTGGCTCCTTCTTGGCGGTGTTTCATCACTGAACTCTTACTAAGGTTTCTCAACTTGCCCCTTTTCTAAGAATCACTGGACTTGTGTAAGAGGCAGAAAAACCTGTCCCCGTGGAATCAGATTAATTAGATTGAGTGGATTCATTTGAGACCAATTCATTTTAAAATTTCATTTTACCAGATTTTGTGTAAAATATAATTGGGGACTGTCTTTCACTAGATTAGAGTAAAAGTTTGTTATATCAAATTGATTTCCTTTTTAAAAAAATCATTATTATAAAGGTGTTGTACTCAGAGGTTCATTTCATAAGTCAGGGAATGAGTACATTTCTTTTTGGACAATGCAAATTTATTTCTTGAAGTAAAATTTATTTTTCAGCTGGGCACTGTGGTGGCTTATGCCTGTTATCCTAGCTGAGACCTGAGGATTGTGGTTCAAAGCCAGCCCAGGCAGGAAAGTCCGTGAGACTCCAATAAACCACAAGAAAACCAGAAGTGGTGCTGTACCTCAAAGTGGTTTTAAAGCACTAGTTTTAAGCAAAAAGAACTCAGGGACAGTGTCCAAGCCCTGGGTTCAAGCACTATGACCACCACTAGCAACAACTAAAAAAATCACTATGTAATGCATTCATCTGGATTGATATCCAAAGACAGAAAAGGATAAAAAAGTGAAAAACCACCCCAAATCCCATCCCAAGACACTTAACTATTTTTGTGTGTGTATCTTTCCTGCCATACTCTGTACCTTAAACAGTATATTATCTATACTTTAGTCTACACAAGCAAATGACATGGAGGAGTGGGATTTGAACCAGGGCCTGTTGCATACTAAGCACATGAATTCCCACTGAACTACATTCCCAACCTCCAAATCTCTATTATTAAGACAAGCTTCTGTTGATATTTCTAGCACTGAGGGGTGAAGGTATTTGGAAAAACATCTATTTTGTGCAAGGTCCTGTGTTGGGTCCTCAGGATTAGCAGTGTGCTATGGTACAGCCCAGTCCTACTTAGGAAGCTCAACAATTTTATAAAGTGCCAGTTTATAGATGGGCAGGCTAGCAAAGACACTCTTGTGGGCTTGAAAGTGGAGCTGCAGAGAAAAAGCATGAGACCTGTGGGCCTTTCATCTTCAGTCATCAGCTGTGGCACCTGGCAGACACTGGACACCACAGCTTGCAGACAAAGACCTGGTAACCCAAGTAGCTGCTTGGCCTCCCTTGCCCAGTCCCATCCCAGAGGAGCTGTTGGTCTCTGGTTTCTTTAGGGGGCCCTGTGTGGCAGTGTCTTTTGTCTTCCTGGAGTCAGGAATACCATCACGTGCCCCGTTGGCAAGGTGAGCCAGGCGCCTTCGCCTCCTGGGGAGGGATGTAATGCTCCTAGTCTGGGGAGGGTTGGGGTGGGGTGTGGGGTTGGGCAGATGCACAACCCCCAATGGGGTGAGGTGAGGTGGATGCTTTTCAGACTTCTCCCTTTTCCTTTGAGCTGCTTCATCCTCACACCGCCTTCTGGGAACCGCTCAATAGAACCGAGTTCTGGCCAGGCTTGGGTCTAGCAGTCCTGCCTGGATCCCCCACCCCAATACTCCCACTTAGGGCCCTGGGCCGGTTTATCATCTAAGGCATGGATCCTCACTGCTACAAACACACCCTCTCGCTAGGTTTCGGTTTTCCCTGCAACAGTGACCACCTGAGGCCTTCAAAGCCACTTGAGAAGTTGGTGTGGGAAATAAGGGTTAGGAAGAGCATCCTGCGGAGCTGGGGCTCGCAGGGGTTCGACCTGCCTCGCCAGGCGCAGGATTCAAACCCCTAAGGCCGCAAATACATAGAGAGAAATCAACCACCACCACCTGTGGAGTCAGGTGCCCAGCCTGCCTCCGCGGTCCCTCTCGGCGATCACGGGGAGTGAGGGTGGAAGACGGCCGTGAAATACCCCCCAAACCCCACACCCCACCCCCTGTTGTTGTTTCCAGGCCCTTCTGGACTGGGGTCTTTTCACTCAGCTCAGGACAGTCCTTGCCTGAAAGACCTTTCCAGCCCGTGTTGTTCCCTAACCGGTGCCGGGCCTCTGTGAGGGAAGAGACCACGCTCTCCCGGGCGTGGGTAAGGCAGAAATCCTTCTCAAGCCCGCCATTCCACCGCCCTGGCGCCTCCCACTGGTGAACCCCATGGTCAAGAACCCAGGGCCCGCCTTCACTCCCCCCCTCCGCGGCCTGCCGTCAGGCGTTCTCGGCGGCCAGCCCCGTGGTCTGTGTGACGTCACGGAGCCCGGGGTCCTCGGCGCTGGCCCTCCCCACCCCCTCACCCCCCGCTCCTATAAAAGGAGACGCCGCGCGGCGTCGCTCCAGTGGCCTTGTCTTCGTCTTTCTCTTGTGCTTGCGCGGACGTCGCCTGGCTCCCGGCAGACTCCTGGTCCGCCGTCTTTTCGAGACCAAACACCGTGAGTAGCCAGCCGCTCACGGAGCGGGAAGGAGCCGTGGCGCCGGGATTGCGGGCTGAGCGGCGGCACCGTGAGGCGGGCGGCCGCTGGGCCCGGCCTCCTCTCTCGCCTCGCCTGAGGCGCGCGGGAGCCTCCGCTCGGCCTCTTACCTCGGGGGGTCTGTCAGGCCCGGGACGTCTTTTCTGCGCCTGCTTGGGCCTGACCGCGCGTTGGCGTAGCTCTCCGGGAATGAGAGCCGGGGCTCCCCGCCTGCCCGGCGGGGCCGGCTGCAAGGCCTACGCTGCGGCCTGGGCCTGCCTCGGCGTCAGGGTGGGGGCGTGGGCCTCGACCCCAGGCCTGGGGGAGTCGTCTGGGTTCTCTCAACCCCCTTTCCTTTTTCTCCTCTCTCCCCGGCGTCACTAGTTACAACAGTCCTGCCTAACTGTCGGCCGCATTTCTGCAGCTAACTCTCTGCTCTTCTCTGCTATATGCTCTGCATTGTTTTGCCTCAGCTTGGAGCCTCTGAAATGATCACTGTACTAGTTAGTCATAATAGTGCGAACCCTCCCCCCCCTTCACCTGCTTTTGGCTCACTTTTTAATGTAAACTTGAGGTTTGGGGTTTTCTAATCAAATTACACAGTGAAAACATATCTGTGGCGTAGAACAAGTGTCTACCTTGCAGAGGAGAGCAGTCAAAATTCCAGGTCACTTAAACCGTGTGTTTTTTTTTTTTTTAAATTGTGTCATGTGGTAGCACTTGATGTGTGCCACCCTTAAGGGTTAATT
Source organism: Dipodomys ordii (assembly GCF_000151885.1). Taxonomy (NCBI): domain Eukaryota; kingdom Metazoa; phylum Chordata; class Mammalia; order Rodentia; family Heteromyidae; genus Dipodomys; species Dipodomys ordii. The sequence goes on from NW_012267351.1 coordinate 3,808,065, forward strand.
TCTTAAGTACAGGAGTTTGAAGGCTTGAATAAATGTTTTTGAAGGATGTCAGATTAAAAATCCCATCCATTTTTCCTTTAAAAATTTGCACTTGAATTCTACTGTAACACTAACAGTTTTCTGTTTTATCTAGAATTACAAAGTGCATCAAATTACAGATTAACCGATTTGCTTGTGTTATTTAATAAGATTCTGGCTTCTTTACGAGTAACCCAACACCTGAATTTGATTATGACTAAGCACATCTTTATTTATTGTGAATTATTCCAAGGAAATTAAGAAATGGTTCACAAAGTAATTTTATCAGCCGCAGCGTTAGACTTGTGGTTCTGGAGTGTTCATAACAGAACTATGGTATAGAAACAGAACATAAGTTTTTTAATTAAAAATTGAGCACATTTTAGAATATTTTCTTTTGAAGCTCTCTTATGTTGCCTTATCACACATTTCCTTTATCCATTCAGCAGCACAGTTGCATTATTGGCAAACATGTTTGTGAGGTGAAAAGTGAAATTCAATTCTGTCCAACCGCGGATAAGTGAGAGCTGGATATTTTGATGGCTGATTGTAAAACCTGTTTCCTTCCAGCAGCTTGTTTGTTTCTGGGATAAGAAAATTTGTTTCAGGAAAGCTTAATGAGTGTTTTAAGTGATTTTAGTAATATTAGTCCTCAGTCTTTGAACCTAAAATTGTCAAACAACATTTTTGTGAAAATTAACTCACTAGTTAATACAAATCCACTTAGAGGGTGTTAGCCCTCTAAGATAGTAACATCATGAGATTGTGAATTACCTCAGAAGCACAAGCCTGGGAGCTATATGGGAAAGTGAGTTTTAAAGAGATCTTAAGTTAGTTTTTACAACCAGACATGCTGTTCTAGTGTAGAGGTAGAATCTGAAGATAATAAATTGCTGGTTTAGAACTTGAATTTGTATTTTTTCTCCTTCAGTACCTTGTCCTCTGCAGTTAATTGCTTAATTTTATATAAGAGATCTCTTTCTCCAAATGGCTTATAATTTATCTGAGTTAATAAGTGCATTTTTGAAGCAAGTAATAGGCAATTACAAGGATTTTACCAGAAGATCTCCAATTTAAGACACCTGGACAGTGAGTAATGAAAGACAAAAAGCTCTTTGAAATTTAAGCCCCTTTTGAGCTATTTTGACATCTGCTTATCGAAGTCCTTTATTCTCTTGTATGTGGTCTTGTGTGTTGTTTCAGGCATAAATGAGCATATTGGGATCTACTCTGAATTTGACCTCATATTTTTTCCTTTTTTTTGGGAGGGGGGGGGGTATGGTACTAGGATTTTAATACTGTGGCATGAGACCTGAACTCATTTTTCACTGGTAGATCTCACTGAAAAAAAATTGCTATCTTATTGGTATCTTTTATTTTGGACTAATTTCCTTCTGGTCTGTCAGTGAATTGTGATGGGTAGTTATTCAAATGACTATTTGAATAATAAGAATTTAAACATTTTGCATCAAAACTAAAAAAACATAGATTCCTATCAATAAGGAGTTCAGTAGCAGAATATTTCAGAACTGCCGGGCATTGGTGGCTCATGCCTGTCATCCTAGCTACTCAGGAGGCTGAGATCTGAGGATCACTGTTCAAAGCCAGCCCAGGCAGGGAAGTCTGTGACACTATTACCTCCAATAAACCACCCAGAAAACCGGAAGTGGTGCTATGGCTCAAGTGGTGGAGCTCTGTTCTTGAGCTGAAGAGCTGAGGGACAGCACCCAGGCCCAGAGTTCAAGCCTCACCACCACACACAAAACAAAAATTCCATAATTTTATAGAACATTTTATAGAAATGCTGGTTATTGGTGGGGGGGTGAGAAGGGGGGAGATGGGAAGGGATGGTAAGGGGAAATAAAGGAGGAGGCAACAATGCTTGAGAAGAAATGTACTCATTACCCTGCTCATGTAATTGTAACCTCTCTGTACAGTATTTTCACAGTAAAAAAAATAAAGAAAAAAAATGCTGGTTAGTAGAAATTCAGACCTTAAAAAGTTTTTGGTCCTTGTAGGTAACACTTTAAAAACATACTTTGAAACCCTTGTAAGCTAGTCTCTAAAGAATTACTTACAAAATTGTTTTATAGGGTTACATACTATAAGTCCTCAGCCTTAATGTTAAGGGGCTTCTTGACTATAGTTAGTAAAATGTCTACTATGACTTGATATCTTTTAAATTTCACATTCACTATACCTTTTGTAGATGCCTTCAATTAAGTTACAGAGTTCTGATGGAGAAATATTTGAAGTTGATGTAGAAATTGCCAAACAATCTGTGACCATCAAGACCATGTTGGAAGGTAAGTTTATTAGAAAATTTGAATGGGAGGAAAGTAGAAAAAAATGGGTAATTTGAGATAAATATTGAATTTACATGAGTGATAGATCAAAGAATATGAAAGGATAAAATTTACATTCTGAGTTGAGTGCTGGTGGCTCATACTCTTGGCTGCTCAGGAGATTGAGATCTGAGAATTGAGGTTCAAAGACAGCCCAGCCTTTGCCAAAAAGCCAGAAGTGGAGCTGTGGCTCAAGTGGTAGAGTTCTAGCCTTGAGTAACAGAACAGTGTCCATGCTCTGAGTTCAAGCCCCAGGGGGGCACATGCACAGAATTACATTTTGGTTTTAGATGTATAAAGTGCATTGTTCTGATTTAGGCAGTCCTTTCTGCATTGTTTGAATGAATAGGTTTTTCCCCTTAGTAAATGAATAAAACCATAATCTATTAAAGATTGAAATGATCCCCAAGCTTCAGACTAGCTTATTTCTGTTCCAAGTAAGTTGGGAGTCACAAGTTCTTAAGGCAAAAATTAAAACTTCTGGAGAAAAGTTGTCTTGCTATATAGCAGCTAAGTGGAGCATGCTGTCTCAGAGAAAGTGTGGATTATGTGTGGAAAGATGTGTACATGTCTTTCTTTTTATTCCAAAATAAGCTTTCCCTTTTGTTTCTTGTCATCTTTTAGAAACTGGTACAGAACATATGCAGCACTTTAGTACTCAGATGTCAGAAGTTTTTATATACAACGATCTACAGCTTATAAGTAAATGAAGAGAGAGAAATGGCATGGTAGCACACTTTTATAATTCCAGTACTTGGGAGGGTGGGCAAGTGGATCATGAGTGTGTGCTCTACATAAAGCAAGGCTTGGAGAAGAGGAAGGGTTATGTGTTGTACTAACTGTAGTGAAAAGAAGGTAAAGGAGATGTCATCTTTGCTCTTGAAGAATTTAGAAACTAGGGAGTAGAGCCAGACACTAAAAGCAAACTGTCACTTGGTGTAATTAGTGCATTAGTTAAGTGCCAAGTGGTGCTGTGGGAGCATCTTGGCTGGTGTTATTTCAGGTTTTGGAAACACTTATAATGTAATCCTGGTGAGTAATAATTAGGATGTTTTGGGAGATCATGCTGAGGAATACAGGATAAATTAAGAAAAAGTAAAATTCAGGGATTTTTTAGCTGATTTGTTAGGAACAGGGTAGTCTTTTAATACTGTGGTTGGCAGAGTTGTAAATGAGTTTTGAGAGGAATTGAAAAGAATGACTTTGAGATTCTTTGAAAAGATCTGTGTAGCAATGTACGAGGCAATTGAGTATGGATCTTGGCCTGAGTTCTAGATTGCTAAAGATAGACATGTATAGTCTCACTTTATGCCCAGACCAGCCTGGATCCTCCTACTTATAGTTTCTTGTGTCACTGGGACTGACAAGTGAACACACCACTGTGCCCATATTGTGCTTCCCATACTACCATGCCCAGTCATCTCCCATTACTTGAAAGGAAGTTTCCCCTTTTTGCCTAGGATCTAGGCCTTAAGTCAAGGTTCTCAATCTCTGCCCCTCAAGTAGCTAGGACTTAGGAGCATGAGTTGGGCTCTGGCTTCTATATGCTTAACACCCCAGCCTTGCCCTAACTCCATCTTCTAGAAGTTGAATTGCAGGGTGTTTCTTCAGTTTTCTAAGTTAGTGACTTCTGTTTTTTGATAAAAGCAAAAAAAAAAAACTGCATTCTTTTAAGTAATTGGTACCAGGACTTGGAGTCCTTATATCCTGTTAACACACAGATTTCTTCTATTAAGTTTGTAAAACCATTGGTACATCCCACGGACCTGTTCATCAAGTATCTGTTGTGAAAAAGCATGGTTTGCTCACTAATAGTGTAAAAACAATCCCAAGTCTCCCTAAAGGTACATGAGTAGGCTTTTTCTAAAAGATGAGAAACTGATAGCAAAATTGATGCCTGTATACTAGTTTTTTTGGTTGGTCTTGGAGCTTGAACTCTGGGCCTGGGTGCTGTCTTCAGCTCTTCAGCTTAAGGCCAATGCTCTATCACTTGAGCTATAACACCACTTGTGGTTTTCCGGTGGTTAATTGGAGATAAGAGTCACTGATTTTCCTGCCTGGGCTGGCTTTGAACTGGGATCTCAGATTCAGCTTCCTGAGTAGCTAAGTATTGCAGGCATGAGCCACCAGCACCTGGCTCATCTTAGTTGATTTTTGATACACTAATATGTCTTGGGCTGCTTTACAGAAGCATTTGCCAATTTTAAGAACATAGAGGTCCTTTGATCACTGAAGCAAGTGAACTTGCTTTCCCTATGTATGTATCCTTTGAGATCAAAGGGAAATGGTTTAAGTACCAATGGTCTTATATAGGATTCTATTTGGGAGACTGGAATTTGGCAACTTCGGTGCTTTTCTTGTTTTGCATCTTCAGTATCTCTGGTTAGTTTCATGTGACTTAGAAAACAGTACCTTTTTTTTTTTTTTTAAAAAAAGGACAATCAGAAGTGAAGATCTTGGCATGTGTATGTGGATTGGCTTATTTGTTTTGGATCAGAATGTGATATCAGAATACAGGTGTCTTTCAGAAGTCCTTGAAACTAAATAGCATAAAGGAATGAGTGTTACTACTTGTGCATTAGGTCTTAAAAACAAAAAGAAAACATTACACACTTAAATGGTAGAGAAGTGTTCTTTATAACCACAAGGAACTTAGTACATTCCTTTGTAATCATAGACTACTTCCGTGTAAGTTGAAATATAAGCCAGCTGATCTGTGTTCTTTACCAATATATTCCCTAAACAAAAAAAAAATTTTTTTTTTGGCTAGTCATGGGACTTGAACTCAGGGCCTGGGCACTGTACTTGAGCTACAGAGCCAATTCCAGCCTTTTCTGTTTATGTGGTACTGAGGAATTGAACCCAGGTCTTCTTGCATGCAAGGCAAGCAGCTACCACTAAGCCACATTTCCAGCCCTCTTAATCTACTCTACCACTTTACTGAAATTTGTAAAGCTGAGTGACCTCGAGTACACAACTTTGGCTTCTAATTTTGGCACTTGACAGTTACTAAATAACTTTGTTAGATCTTTAGGTACCTAGAAGCTGAAGGGTAGAGCCATTTGGTTTAACTTTTTTTTTTTTGGTCAATCATGGGGCTTGAATTCAGGGCTTGGGTGTTCTACCACTTAACCACAGTTCCACTTATGGTTATTAGGTGGTAATTGGACTTTGCTGCTTGGGCTGGTTTTGCAGATCCCAGCCTCCTGAGTACCTAGGAGTACAGATGTGAGCTATCAGCACTGGGCTTTAACCTATTTTTATTCAGAATCTTTAACATGATTTTAACTCTATAGATTTTTTTCTCTGACAATTCACCAACCTTTCTGAGAATTTGAAAGCTAACTTCTTTTTACTAGAGAAACTTTGTTTCATAGTTACAAGTAATAAGTATATGATAAATAACATGCCCCAGAGTATATGTTGAAAATCAGTACCTCAGCTGGGCATAGGTACGTACCTGCCTGTGATTCTAGCTCTTACAGGCTAAGGATAGAGCCTAGTGGGTTAACAGGCCATCCTGGACTACATATAGCAAGACCCTGCCAACCAAAGAAGTACCTTACCCCACATTCTCTTTAACTTCCCTAGTCATAATATTAATTTTCCCCGCAGTGTCCTGAGACATTTTTAGGTAAATATAATAGCATGTCCTATTTTTATTAGATAATATTTATCTTTTTTTATTTTTTATTTTTGCTGGTCTTGGGGCTTGAACTCAGTGCCTGAGTGCTGTCCCTGAGCTTTTTTTGCTCAAGGTTAGCACTCTACCACTTGAGCCACAGCCCTACTTCAGCTTTTTGGTAATTTATTAGAGCTAAGAGTCTTCCAGACTTTTCTGCTTGGGCTGGTTTTTAACCTTGAATATCAGATCTCATACATGCATGAGCCACTGCACTGAGCTCAACTTTTACCTTTTTATACCTAGCTTTACTAATTCATTTTTGTGCTGGTCCTGGGGCTTGAATTCAGGACCTTGGTGCTGTCTCAGCATTTTCACTCAAGGCTCTGCCACTTGAAACATAACCCTACTTCAGGCAGGCACTTTGGTGGTTAATTGGAGATGAGTATGTTCATGCATTTTTTACCCAGGCTAGCTTTGAACCATGGTCCTCAGATTTCACCCTGTTCAGTAGCTAGGATTACACACATGAGTCACTGACACCCAGCTTATACTTAGTTTTTAAAAACTTGTCTTGAAACAAGAGGTTTCTTTGTTGCTGTTCGTGTTTTTTTTTTTTTTTTGTCTTGTTTGTTCCTTTATATGTTTTTGGGAGGGTAAGGAAGGGCACAGAAATGGAGGAACAAAGGGTGAACAAATGTGGCAGTGGTACTTACTAGATACTGTGTAGAAAATGAACTAATTTGTGGGTAGGGACAGGAGGGAAAAACTGGAAGAGTCCCCTCCCCTCCTCTTTCTTTTTTTGGTCGGTAGTGGGGCCTGAGCTTGGCCTGGGCACTGTTCCTCAGCTCTTCCTGCTCAGGGTTAGCGCTCCACCAGTTGAGCCACAGGGCCACTTACGGTTTTCTGAGTGGTTTATTGAGGGGCTGGGGGGTGGCTCAGTGGTAGAGCACTTGCCTTGCATGCATGAGGCCCTGGGTTCGATTCCCCAGTACCACATAAGCAAAAAGAAAAAAGCCGGAAGTGGTGCTGTGGCTCAAGTGGTAGAGCGCTAGCCTTGAGCTAAAAGAGCTGAGGGATAGTGCCCAGGCCCAGAGTTCAGGCCCCACGACTGGACCCTCCCCCCCAAAAAAAAAAAACTCAATGACTTTCCTTTCCGGGCTGGCTTTGAACCGTGATCCTCACATCTTAGCCTCCTGAGTAGCTAGGATTACAGGGAGGAGCCACCGGCGCCCATCCTAAATACTTTGCTTCTAATGAAGAACTTTACTGTGCCTGTATTTACTCACGCGATTACTTGGAGTAAAACACATGTCATTTGTCATTTCTGTTTCTAATGTTCTTAGTAAAATACCTCTTAATTTTCATTGAAACAACTTGTTTTGCAAGTTACTTGGTGTAAGTATTATAGTGGAGTTAGGAAATAATGGCTACTCTTCTCTGGTGTTCTTAGATTTGGGAATGGATGATGAAGGAGATGATGACCCAGTTCCTCTACCAAATGTTAATGCAGCAATATTAAAAAAGGTAAAGTCTTTATTTTTACTTTTTTTTTTTTTGGTGTGCTGGCAATCAACCCAGAAGTTTGAGCATGTTACACATATTCAGCCACCACTGAGATATATTGCCAACCTCAGGTAAGGTCTTTAAAGGGTTTAATTTTTAGAATTGGGTCACTTGGACTTCATTTAGTTGTGTTTTGAGACAAGTTCTTGCATTGTAGCTCTGACCTACCCTGAACACTTTAAGATCCTCTTTCCCCAGTGCCCCAAGTACTGGCTTGTTACTGCCACACTCTAAACTTTTTTTTTGGTTGGCTGTGGGGCTTAAATTCTGGGCCTGGACTCTGTCCCTCAGCTCTTCAGCTCAAGGCTAGCACTCCACCACTTGAGCATAGCACTACTTCCATTTTTCTGAGTGATTATTGGACGTAATAGTCTCATTGACTTTCCTGCCTGGGCTGGCTTTGAACAGTGATCCTCAGATCTCAGTCTCCTGAGTAGCTAGGATTACAGGCATGAGCCGTCGGCGCCCAGCTACTCTAGACTTTTTAATGAACTTAGCTTAGAAGGTTTTACATGCTTCCAGTGTGGCTTGAGTAAATGAGTATGAGTAAATCTAGGATATGATGATCTTTTTTTTGGGGGGGGGGTCCGGTCATGGGGCCTGGGCACTGTCCCTCAGCTCTTCACCTCAAGGCTAGCACTCTACCGCTTGAGACACAGCGCCACTTCCGGCTTTTTTCTTATGTGGTGCTGAGGAATCGAACCCAGGGCCTCGAGCATTCGAGGCAAGTGCTCTACCACTGAGCCACTTTCCCAGCCCCGGATATGATGATCTTAATCCTAAATCCACTTCCCTCATAGGGAAATGTAGATAGCTTTTTAAGACCAAAATTCTTTTTTTTTTTTTTTTTTTTTTTGATTGGTCCTGAGACTTGAACTCTGGGCCTGGGCGCTGTCCCTCAGCTCTTCAAAGGCTAGCGCTCTACCACTTAAGCCACAGCACCACTTCTGTTTTTCTGGTGATTTATTGGAGAAAGTCTCACAGGCTGGTTTTGAACTACGATCCTCAGATCTTGGCCTCCTGAGTAGGATTATAGGCGTTAGCCACTGGTGCCCCGCTAACTTACAATTTTTTAAAAAATAATTATTTTTTGCCAGTATTGGGGATTGAACTTGGGGCCTGGGTGCTGTCTCTGAGCTTTTTCACTCAAGGCTAGCACTCTACTACTTGAGCTACTGGTCCACTTTGGACTTTTGTTTTTTTTTTTTGGGTCCGGTCATGGGGCCTGAACTCTGGGCCTGGGCGCTGTACCTCAGCTCTTCAGCTCAAGGCTAGTGCTCTACCACTTGAGCCACAGTGCCACTTCCAGCTTTTTTCTTTTTGCTTATGTGGTGCTGATGAATCGAACCCAGGGCCTCATGCATGCAAGGCAAGCGCTCTACCACTGTAGAGCCACCTTCCCAGCCCCCACTTCTGACTTTTGGAAATTCATTGGAGATAAGAGTTTTAGCTGGGTGGTGGTGGCTGTGGTCCTAGCCACTGAGGAGGTTGAGATCTGATGGTTGTGATTTGAAGCCAGCCTGGGCAGGAAAGTCTGTGAGAGTCTTACCTCCATTTAACCACAAAAAAATTGAAGTGGCGCTGTGGGTCAGGGACAGAGCCCAGGCCCTGAATTGAAGCCCTACAACTGACCAAAGAAAAAAGCCCAATGGATTTTGTTGTCCTGGCTGATTTTGAACTGTGATCTTCAGATCTCAGCCTCCTGAGAAGCTAAGATCACAAGTTTGAGCCACTGCAAGCATATAGCATCCCTTTTTTAAGTGTTAGGGGGTAAGGTTTGTAACTGGATAATTTATGGTAGCTTGTTGTTGCAGACATTGTGAATATTTGAATTGTCTAGTCTTTTGTACCACGAACATTTGGTGAAATACAACAAATAGCATATGTGCTTAGGGAAAAAAAATGTATTTGTTGCGAACAATGAGAACTTGAAAATAACCTGTGGGTTTTTTGTTTTGTTATTGATCACCTTTGTATGACATACCTTTGTATGTCTAAGTATGAAGAGTCCCCATATTGTATAGGATTTTAGGACAAAGGGCTTACTAACACATTGTAAAGAAAAATAACCTTTAGGAATATCCATTGGGATAAAAAGTGGCCAAATGTAGAGAAAAGACTGTTCAGCTCCAGTTGGCTTTTGCCTGTTGGAGACTTCGAAGGTCACTGAAGGTCACTGATTTGAAATTTATGCAGTTTCATCTTAGGCTTTCTCTTAAGAACTTGACTCCTGCATTAGTTGGAGCTACATTGTCTATTTTTTCATACTCTTACCAACACTGACTATTAGTCTTCCAGTGGCTCATGTTGGTACTTAGCTACTCAGGAGGCTGAGATCTGAGGATCACAGTTTCAAGACAGCTTGGATAGGAAAGTCCTTAAGACTCTTGTCTCCATTTAAGCACCACAAAGCCAGAAGTGGAGCTGTGGCTCAAGTAGAGCACTAGACTTGAGCACAAAAGCTCAGAGACAGTACCTAGGCTCCCTGATGCAAGCCTCAGGACTGGCACAAAAAAGTGATTTTTTTTTTTTTTTTTTGTAAATGGTTGGATACTTTTTCACTTACTGGCCACTGTTCAGTGTTGTCTGTTTTCATTTAAGCATCCTTTTTAATGGTCTTAAGAAGTACAAAACTTTTTTTAGTTTAACAAATACAGAGGTTTTTTTCCCTCTCTTAATTGGTGCTGAGGAATCGAACCCAGGGCCTCATGCATGCGAGGCAAGCCCTCTACTACTGAACCACCTTCTCAGCCCAGGTTTTTTTTTTTGTTTTGTTTTGTTTTTTGTCGATTGTGGGGCCTGAACTCTGGGCCTGGGCCCAGACTTCATCTCAAGGCTAGCCCTCTACCACTTGAGCCACACCCCCATCTCTTTTGCTTCAGTTATTTTTCAGATAGGTGTATTATACCTGGGGCCATCCTCAGTCCTACCTACTACAACTCCCACATAGCTGGGATTATTGTTGAGATTGGAGGAATGGGGAGTCTTACTTGTGTGGAGCTGGTATTGATCTTCCTAATTTTTGCTGCCTCAATGGCTGAGATTACAGATGTGGCCCACCATTCCTTAACCAAGAATTTTTCTTACCAGTGTGCTTATTATGTAATACATAATATTTTATGGTTTAAAAGCTATAAACTGTTATCTTATTGGATTTCATTTTTTCCCTGAATTCTACAAGTGCTCTTCCACTGAGCTAAATCCCCAACCCTCTACATACTGCCTTATAATTAATATTTTCTGTATTAATGTAAAATGCTTTTGAAAGAACTTTTTTTTTTGCCAGTCCTGGGGCTTGAACTGTCCCTGACCGTCTTTTGCTCAACTAGCACCCAAACACTGGAGCCACAGCGCTACTTCCAGGCTTTTTTGTTTATGAGGTACTAAGAAATTGAACCCAGGGCTTTGTGCATTCCCAGCCAGTGAAAGTACATTTGTTTGTTGTCAGTTATTTGTAGTCATTCAGAGTTGTGTACAGTTATGAACTAAAGAAATAAACACTGTACATTCTAGAAGGGTATAGATATGTCAATGTGAGAAATAAGTCAGATGGGAAAGAAAAGCTATGGAGAATAAAAAAGAGAAGGCATATCGAGTTGATTGGTGAAAGATTAAGTATTTTTAGAATAAAAATGGTTAGGAAATGCGTTTCCAAGTAGATGATCTTAAAGACTTGAAGATTGAGGAGAGGAAGGGGTGCTGTGGCTCAAGTGGTAGAGTGCTCGCTTTGAGCTGAAGAAGTGCATAGGGACAGCGCTCAGGCCCAGAGTTCAAGCCCTATGACCAGGGGGGGAAAAAAAGATTGAGGAGAAAAAATTTTGGATTTGGGTCCTAGTGCTTGACTGGAAGACAAGAGTATGCTAGCGTGGGAGCTAGAACATAGTGACCAAACATGGAGATACAGTAGATGTGGTTATCTCAGGCTGCTTCTGAGGATGAAGTTTTTAACCGATTTGCATGATTCCAAACTGAAAGTACTATAGTAGATTTTCCATACTTGTTTTCTCATCTGACCAATAACAATCTTATATAATTTGCACGCACGTGTGCGTATTTGTTTGTGTTGGAACTTGGGCTTGAATTCCAGTTCCCTTGCTTTCCCTCAGTTTTTTCACTCAAGTCTGGCACAATACCAGTTGAGCCACATCTCTGCTTCCCACTTTTTGATGATTAATTTTCTGCCTTGGCTGGCTTCAATTGAGATACTTACTAGCTTGAGTGGCTTGAGCCACTAATACCTGGTTTCTTTTCATTGAGATAAGGTCTCACTTGAGCCCAGGCTTGAACTCAGGATCTTCTGGCTACAGCCTCCTAAGTGCACAGGTTACAGCCCTGAGCTACATTAAAAAAAAAATCTCTTGCTGGGCACCGGTGGCTTTTGCCTGTGATCCTAGCTGCACAGGAGGCTGAGATCTGAGGATTGCAGTTCAAAGCCAGCCCGGCAGGAAAGTCTGTGAGACTCTATCTTCAGTTAACTACCAGAAAACCAGAAGTGGTGCTGTGGCTCAAGTGGTAGAGCGCTTGCCTTGAGCCGAAGAGCTGAGGGACAGCACCCAGGCCCAGAGTTCAAGCCCCATGACCGACAAAAATAATACCTGAGGCAAGTGCTAATTGCTGTTTCTGTCTTCTTCTATAACTAGGTTCCTCCTTTCAAAAGTTATTATTAAAGTCTCTCCTCTCTTTTTGTGGTACTGGAGTTTTAAACTTATTACCTCAAGCCCTTTTGCCTTATTTTTTTTCAGAGATAGTGTATTGTGCTCTTTGCCTAAGCCAACCCCAAACCCCCTTGCTATTTCATTGATGGGATTACAGATATAAACTGATAGGGCCTTGTTCACTTGCTTAGGCTGGGCTCAAACCTCAGTCCTATTTCTGCCTCCTTAATGACTGGGATTGTAGGTGAAAGCCACTGCACCTGACTGGCTTTTCCTTTTTTCTTTCTTTCTTTCTGACACCCGGCTTATTCTTAGGTTTTTGATGAATGTCTATTAATTTCCACAGTGGCTATAGGAGTTTACAGTTCCACCAATACTGTATAAAGGTTTCCCTTTTTGTTGTTGCTGTTTCTTGGTAATTATTCTGAATGAGATGAGATAGACTCTCAGTGGGGATTTCTCTGGTGCTGGTCCTGGGGCTTGAATTCCGGGGCCTGGGTTTTTTTTGCACAAAGGTAGCACCCTACCACTCAAGCTACAGTTGCACCTTTTTTTTTTTTTTTTTTTAGTGGTTATTTGGAGATAAGAATCTCACCAGGCTGGTTTGTTACTGGCCTGTACCATCATGACCAGCCTGCAGAAGTTTTTAATGCACTATCAAGTATATTACCCTGTCTGCATGGCTTGCTTTTATCTGCTAAGATCTTTCACCTGTTAAGTATTTTTAAAGATTCTTCAAGCTTCATTTTTGCTTTTCAAACTAGTCTTTCCTGAAGTTTATCCCCTTGCTCAAGTCAACAACCTCTTCTTATCCCAAGAATAAGGGATGTTCCAGCAGGGGAATGAATATGTTGTAACAAAGACCACAGAGGGATTTGTTCTTCTGTTGTTTCAGGTCATTCAGTGGTGCACCCACCACAAGGATGATCCTCCTCCTCCTGAGGATGATGAGAACAAAGAAAAACGTACAGATGATATTCCTGTTTGGGACCAAGAATTCCTGAAAGTTGACCAAGGAACACTTTTTGAACTTATTCTGGTATGTCTTTATAAGATAGTTCTATTCCAGAGTATGTATGTGGTAGCTGAAATTGATAAATGCATCACTAGTGAGCTGTAATATCCTCTGAGCACAAATGTAATGTTATATTTAAAGCCCTATATTAACAATTACAGTTAATATAAGTGATCCAAATACCAGTTAAAAGGCAAAGATGGCAGATTACATAGAAATATAGGACTCAGCTGTGCTTTAAATGTAAACTCACAATTGTTTAAAATGGGAAAATAAATATATGCCAACACTAAGAAGGCTACAGTGACTATATCAAAGTAGATTTTGTATCAGAGTAGATTTTGTAACAGAATGTTAACAGAATAAGAGGAATCAGGGCTGGGATGTAGCTCAGTGGCAAAGCGCTTGCCTAGCAAGTGCATATAGTTAAAAAAAAAAAAAAAAAGAGGAATCAATTCATCAAGAGGATATAAGAAGAACTTCCAGAAAGTGAAACAAAAACCAGTGGAAGTCAGATGAGAAATAGGCAAATCTCTAGTCATAGATATCCCAGTATTTGTTTACTAATAATTAATGGAACAAGTAGATAAAATCAGTATATACTGAACAATATGACTGATTAACTTGTCTTAATTGACACGCACAGAACATTTATATCTAGTGACAGTAGAATTCTTAAGATAGACCATGTTCTGAGCCATAAACTGTCAAGAATTCAAGTCATAAAAATTTAATTTAGCTAAGGGTTAGTGGCTCATACCTGTAATTCTAGCTACTCAGGGGGCTGAGATCTGAGAATTGTGGTTTGAAGCCAACCTGGGCAGGAAAGTCCATGAGACTCATCTCCAGTGAACTACTTAGAAAAAGGTGAAAGTGGCACTGTGGCTTCAGGTTGTGACTCCAGGTGGTAGAGCACTAGCCTTGAGCTAAAGAAGCTCAGGTACAGTGTCTACTCTCTGCATTCAAACTCAAGGACTAGCACCAAAAAAAGTATATTATTTTACTTCAGTGGAATTAAAAGTTATCATATCTAGGCAAATATGGAAATATTTAAAGAGTAGCATGTTTTCAACAGATGAAGAAATCTGAAAAAATGAGAAAAATAGCACTTCAAAGTTAATTAGCTATGGGCTGTTTAGTCGCTAACTTTGGATTTAGTCTAGTATACTTCAGTGAACAGCTGTCATTTTACAGGCTGCAAACTACTTAGACATCAAAGGTTTGCTTGATGTCACATGCAAGACTGTTGCCAATATGATTAAGGGGAAAACTCCTGAGGAGATTCGCAAAACTTTCAACATTAAGAATGACTTTACTGAAGAGGAGGAAGCCCAGGTAGGTTAGGTATCACATTGTTTGTCTAAGAGTTTTCCTATCAAGGAGTGTTGATACTTGAGGAATTAGTGTGTGCCCTGCATCCTGCTTACACACGTTATGTGTCTGAATCTATAAACATTTAAATAACACTGCTCTTTTATAAACATAAGAAAAAATGGGTTTTGATCTAGAGATTCTTATTCAGTAACAATTTCTAGTTTCAGTACTTGGGACGTTTTGTCATAGGTTTAACATTATTTGATTTTAAAAAAAGAGGCCAAAAGGACAAACTTAATCGTCTATTGCCTTTGCTTTTTTGATAATTTCAGCAAGGCAGAATACAAACCTGGAGAAGCAAAGAAATAAGGAATCAGGAAATAAACTGTGTCCGTCCGTGTGTGTGTCCGTCCGTGTGTGTGTCCGTCCGTGTGTGTGTCCGTCCGTGTGTGTGTGTCCGTCCGTGTGTGTGTGTCCGTCCGTGTGTGTGTGTCCGTCCGTGTGTGTGTGTGTGTATGTGTATGTCCCGCGGCTTGAACTCAGGGCCTGTGCACTGTCACTAAGTTTTTATTCTCAAGGCCAGTGCTCTACCATTTTGAGCCACAGCTCCACTTCTGGCGTTTTTGGTGCTTAAATGGATGTAAGAATCTCATGGGCTTTTCTGTCCAGGCTGGCTTTTATTTTTATTTATTTTTATTTTTTGAATTTAACCTCACAATTTTATTGTCTTCATAACAAAAGTTGTAGCTTAGAACTGGATCCCTTGCCCCCCCTTTTTTTTTGGGGGTCTGGTCATGGGGACTGAACTCTGGGCCTGGGTGCTGTCCCTCAGCTCTTCAGCTCAAGGTTAGCGCTCTACCACTTGAGCCACAGCGCCACTTACAGCTTTTTTTCTTTTTGCTTATGTGGTGCTGAGGAATCGAACCCAGGGCCTCAGGCATGCAAGGCAAGCGGTCTACCACTGAGCCACCTTCCCAGCCCCGCCCCTTTCTCTTTTTATCTCCACCCAGTTCAAAAATGTTTGCATCTCTTAATAGCTCATTCTCGTAGATCTACAGTTGGGCTCAACATATTCAAGTCTCAGCACAATCTTCTTTGTAGTCTTAGATTTTTCCAGAAAATTGGCTTAGTCTGACCGCCATAGCCACTCTGCTTCCTGTCATAGCGACGCTTTCCCTGGGCATACAGAGAATCCTTGCTCTTCTTGTACTGTGTTACTTTGTGAGGTTGGTGCTTGCCACACTTCTTACAAAAAGTACAACGGGTTTTAGGAAGTTAACCATGATGGCAGGAGGCCTGCAGCAGCACCAAAAAAAAAAGCAGGCTGGCTTTTAAATGTGACCTTCAGAGCTCAGCCTCCTGAGTAGTTAGAATTATAGATATGAGCCACTAGTGCCTGACTAGAAAATAAACCTCTAATATTTTTCCAGCTTTTCATCTGCCCTTCTGACTCAGACTATTGAAGACTATGGGGATTTTTAGTTTCTGAGTCTAGCCTCTAGGTATAGTAGAACCTAGTACTTTCAAGTCTTTCAATGTTTGTCTCTTCTTCTAGGTACGCAAAGAGAACCAGTGGTGTGAAGAGAAGTGAAATGTGCCTGACACTGTAACATTACAAGGATTGTTCCAAATACTAGTTGCACTGCTCTGTTTATAATTGTTAATATTAGACAAACAGTAGACAAATGCAACAGCACATCAATTGTATTAGCGTAATATTGTCCTCATTGCATGTGTAGTTTGAATACACATCCCAAACTTTGGCTGAGTTTCTTCTAGTCCGAGTGAAAGCTTCTCTTTTCTGAATAAAACAATTGTGGGTTCTCTGTGGAAAGTGGCATTTTAGGATTTCTTTCTGTAAGAGCAATTTCTGCCTAGTTTATTGTCTAGTTAACTTTAGTTAAGCTTGCAGAAGTTGGCATTGTAAATAGGACAGGTTGCAACAAGGTTTCTGATAGAATTAACAAACTATATCTTTATTCACAAATTGGAAACTAGAAAAAGGCTACTTGAAGTTAATGTTCTTAGAGGGGTTTTTCGTATATTGTCTAGAGTCTAGCCAGGACCATTGGTATGCATGATGTAGGGCTCTTAGTTGGACCTGAGGACTCTTTATTTCACCTAATTTTTAATCTCAACTTTGAATACGTTGCCTAGAGATTCAGTTACTATCAAGTTTAGATAGTGTTTGGGGGGGAGAAATGTAACTAGACAACTGGTTAGCTTTTTGATTAAAAGCACTTAATTTATGTGGTATGTCATCTTTTTCTGATCCAGGGTTTCCTTGTGGAGAAAACAGTTCATATTAGTTGCATGTAAAAAAAGCAATTAAACCTTTGCCATTGAGTAGGTGGCTAAATTAAAAAATCCTTCATAAGATTCTTCCAATAAAAAGTAAGTTGCAGAGTAGGTAACAGTTTGCTTTTGTGGCTTAAATGTGTCTCCTCACTTAAGTGGGTTAAATTTGTATATTAGTTTGAAAAATTCTTTCTTTTTCTTTTTTTCTTTTTGGGTCTGGTCGTGGGGCCTGAACTCTGGGCTTGGGTGCTGTCCCTCAGCTCTTCAGCTCAAGGCTAGTACTCTACCACTTGAGCCACAGCGCCACTTGCAGCTTTTTTTCTTTTTGCTTATGGGGTGCTGAGGAATCGAACCCAGGGCCTCAGGCATGCAAGGCTCTACCACTGAGCCACCTTCCCAGCCCCTAGTTTGAAAAATTCTTAAGCAGATTTGTCTTGTTCACTAAATTATGAGATTGCTGGTAGAACCTGAATGTACTGATAGGCTTTTGGCTTTTGTCTCCTAATTCCTGTTGTGTTTTTTTGTTGTTGTTGTTGTTTTGTCGGCCATGGGGCTTGAGCTCTGGGCCTGGGCACTGTCCTTGAGCTTTTGAGCTCAAGGTGAGCATTCTACCACTTGAACCACAGCTCCACTTGTGGTTTTCTGGTAGTTAATTGGAGACAAGTCTCACAGACTTTCCTGCCTGGACTGGCTTTGAACTGAGATCTCAGATCTCAGCCTCCTGAGTTGGTTCCCAGCTTCTTGTGGTTGCTTTTTGTTTGTTTCTTCAATTTTTAAATTTTTGTTGGTGATAGGGGCCTGGGTGCTGTCCCTGAGCTTTTTGCTCAAGGCTAGTGCTCTACCACTTGTCAGTTTTCTGGTTAATTGGAGATAGGAGTCTCAAGCCTTTTTTGCCCAGGCTGGCTTTGAACCGTGATTCTCATATCTCAGCCTCCTGAGTAGTTAGGATTTTACAGGCGTGAGTCACTAGTGCCTGGCTTCTAATTCCTGTTCATATGTTAACTGGAATCACTGCTTCCGTTTGTAATTGCGCTGGTATTATCTGGTATTGTTTCTGGCTTCTCCATTAAGGTTGAAAAATGTTTTGATGGCTTGAGATGATTCACAAAGTTAAATGGACTTACTCTTTCCTCCTATCTTCCCCCTCCCCCTTTATTCCTTTTTTTTCCTCTTTCCTAGTTCACATTTTCTTTTTCTTTTTTTTGCCAGTCTTGGGGTTTGAACTCAGGCCAGGCACTGTCCCTGAGCAGCTTTTGCTCAAGGCTAGCACTCTACCACTTGAGCCACAGTACCACTTCCAGCTTTTTCTGTGTGGGGGGTACTGAGGAATTGAACCTGGGGCTTCATGCATGGTAGGCAAGTGTTCTACCATGAAGCCACATTCCCAGCCCCCTTTTTCCTGTATTTTCCTGTTTATTGTGAGATATCTTGGCTTTGGTTGATTATGTAAAACCTATTATTTTGCCAAGTTTGCCTTACCTAATTGCCCTATATTCTTGCCACACATTACTTGCTTAATGTTTGCTATCCTCATGGTTGCTTGATCTATTAAGGTAGCTTTATAATGCCTTTTAGACTTACGATAGCAGTACACTATAACTTTAAGCCAGCACAGGCTGGCTTCAAATTCCTGATTGCTTTTGCCTTAGCCTTCCAAGTGCTGCAGACATGTACCATCATGCCTCTTTTCTTGCCAAAGATAGTAAACATATGTGGGTCATATTTGGACCGTGATGTTTTTAATCCTAAAACAGTAAGCATTGTTTTAAAAACAAAACGGGCACCAGTGGCCTCACACTAGTAATACTAGCTACCTAGGCTGAGATTTTTTTTTTTTCTCCTTTTGATCAGTCGTGGGGCTTGAACTCTGGACTTGGGCGCTGTCCCTCAGCTCTTCAGCTCAAGGTGAGCACTCTATTGCTTGAGCCACAGCGCCTCTTCCGGTTTTCTAGTGGTTTTATTGGAGATAAGAGTCTTACAGACTTTCCTGCCTAGGCTGGCTTTGAACCGAGATCCTCAGATCTCAGCCTCCTGAGTAGCTAGGTTTACAGGCATGAGCCACTGGTGCCCGGCCTAATAACGAAGTTGTTTTTGTTTTGTCTGTTGTGGGGCTTGAACTCTGGGCCCGCTGTCCCTCAGCTCTTCAGCTCAAGGCTAAGCCACTGCGCCATTTCCCAGGCTGAGATTCTTAGGATCGTGGTTTGAAGTTAGCCTGGGCAGGAAAGTTCATGAGGCTATTATTTCCAATTAACCAGCAAAAAAGCCAGATCTAGAGGGGTGGCTCAAGTAGTGGCTCAAGTGGTAGTGCACTAGCTTTGAGCAAAAGTTCAGGGACAACACCCAACCCTGAGTTCAAACCCAGGATTTGGAACAAAGAAGAAAACCCAAAAAAAAACAAAAAGCAAGGGCTGGGAATGTGGCTTAGTGGTAGAGTGTTTGCCTACCATGCATGAGGCCCTGGGTTCAATTTCTCAGTTCCACATAAACAGAAAAAGCCACAAGTAGTGCAGTGGCTCAAGTGGTAGAGTACTAGCCGTGAGCAAAAGAAGCTTGGACAATGCCCAAGCCCTGAGTTCAAGCCATAGGACTGGCCAAAAATAAGAGACTATAACTTACGAAAAAGGCTTTAAAATACTTCTGGGGCTGGGAAGGTGGCTCAGTGGTAGAGCGCTTGCCTTGCATGCTCAAGGCCCTGGGTTCGATTCCTCAGCACCACATAAGCAAAAAGCCGGAAGTGGCGCTGTGGCTCAAGTGGTAGAGCGCTAGCCTTGAGCTGAAGAGCTGAGGGACAGCGCCCAGGCCCAGAGTTCAGGCCCCATGACCCGACCCAAAAAAAAAAAATCTATGGCATTTTACAGAAAGTTTGCTGGTCCCTAAGCTTGTTTTCTGTTTGTGGTGATTCACTTGGGAAGTAACAATCCAGTTCTAGGTGAGGTTTTTTTGTCTATAGTGCATACTATATTAATTCCTGTAGCCTATTAATGTCCTGCCAACCCACCAAACCTGGTTGGGATTAGCTCTTGACCAGAAGGACAAGCAAGAAACGCCATTATTCATAAAAGTTCATTGCATCTTTTAGATTAGAGACTATAGGGATTTTGTGTGTGTGCCAGTTCTAAGGCTTGAACTCAGGGCCTAGACATTGTCCCTGAGCATTTTTCCCTCAAGGCTAGCACTGTACCACCTGAGGCACAGCTCCATTTCCAGCTTTTTGGTGGTTATTTGGAAGTGAGTCTCATAGATTTTCCTGCCTAGACTGGTTTCAAACTGTGATTCTCAGATCTCAACCTTTGAGTAGCTCTTTTGAGTGGCATGCGCCATAGGTGTCCTCTTTTTGTAGCCTATAGCCCTTGTCTTTTTTTTGGGTCCGGTCGTGGAGCCTGAACTCCGGGCCTGGGCACTGTCCCTCAGCTCTGTTAGCTCAAGGCTAGCGCTCTACCACTTGAGCCACAGCGCCACTTCCGGCTTTTTCTTTTTCTTATGTGGTGCTGAGGAATCAAACCCAGGGCTTCATGCATGCAAGGCAAGCGCTATACCACCGAGCCACCTTCCCAGCCCCGTAGCACTTGTCTTTTTGAGATGGGGTCTTGTTATGTTGCTCAGGCTGGTCTTAAACTTCCCTTACCTCCAAGTAGCTAATGATCAATACTTTGTTTCTTTGGTCAGTCGTGGGGCTTGAACTCTGGGCTTAGGTGCTGTCCCTGTGCTCTTTAGCTCAAGGTGAGCACTCTACCACTTCAGCCATAGCGGTTTTCTAGTGGTTTATTGGAGATAAGGGTCTCACGAGTTTCCTGCCCGGGCTGGCTTTGAACTGTGATCCTCAAATCTCAGCCTCCTGAGTAGCTAGGGTTATAGGCATGAGCCACCAGTGCCCGGCTGTTTTTGATAATCTTAAGTTCATGCTAATAATATATCTCAAAAGCTCCTTTGAGAAAATGGGCTGTTTGCAGCTGTTTACCAGATAAGGAAGTTCTCACTTTGGCTGTTGTAATATTTTGCTATACTTTTCTCCCTGTTTCCTGATAAGTAGTAGCCCTTTCCTATTACCATAGCAGCTAGGCCTTACTTTTGGAAGGTACCCTCATTTCTAACCACCTTACCTCTCAGCTCTTCACGCAAATGTGGTATGTTATACCTTGAGATTAGACTTGCCTTCTTAGTGCTTGCATGACCTTTGGCAGGTTGAAAACAGTAGCTGTTAAGATTTAGTCTTGTGGAATAGGCATCTTGAGACTGAATTAGAGGCTACTTGGTGGCAGAGTTGCCTCTATTTAAGTGTACTCTGAATTTATGTATAGAAAATGGAAGTGAACAATCTCTGAAGTACAGGTTTGGGCATGAAAACAACTAGTTCCTATGAAATGAGGTAATGGTGGTGGTGGGCTTGGCTTACAAATTAGTTACTGGTGATAAATCATGAAGACATTTCTCCAATTGCTGCTACTCAGAAAAGAAGCCTCCTCTAACTTAAGTGCTTAACTAGGAAATACCCTTTATTTTGCCAGGATAATAATCAAAGTGTTTGGCATTTTGGGGTGATGGATAGCTAAGGGTGAAGAACATTTGCCGATTTTTCTGTGCACCCAAAGAAAATGCACAGCTGCCATCTACAGCGCTGTCCATCTCAGTGAATGGTAAGGACTCTGGTAACTCAGTTGTCTGGCTTGCTGGTTTTACATGGTGAATGTCACTTGAAATTTAAAAACCAAACCTTTCCTGAATGTTAGCTTCCCCACCCCTATTAGGCTAAAAATAAGCCTCTTCCAATAGATTGCTAATTCTGATTACTGTAGAACTATCTTTTGAACTTTCTTTCAAAGTGTTAACTGCTTTTGTTTTTGTTTTTGGTTGGTTATAGGGCTTGAGCTGGCTCTTCGGCTCAAGGCTAATGCTCTATCCCCTTGAGTCACAGCAACACTTCTGGTTCTCTGGTGGTTTATTGGAAACGTGTTTCACAGCCTTTCCTGCCCAGGCTGGCTTTGAGCCACGATTCTCATATCTCAGCCTCCTGAGTAGCTAGGATTACAGGCATGAGCCACCGGTGCCCAGCGCGTCATTGCATTTTACTAGCTCACTTTCACAAGTATTTCTTTAATATGGATTTCATTTTATGATTTCTATGTTTTTTGAAAGATTCACAAAGCTCTCCACCAGAGGACAGGAGATCTTCAACAAGGCAATTCTAATAGATTGGGGGAATTAACACAGTTTAGGAACCATAGTCTGCTCAGGTGGACTCCTTATTAACCTATTGAACTTATTAACCTATTAAAATTTCAGATGAGGAACTTTAGGAGACCAGTCAGCTAATGTAGCCTTCCTAACACCCAAGCCAGTTGAGCTTTTTGTGTAACTGGTTTTAAGTTCTGCTTTGCTTTGTTAGTCTTGCAAGTATGGCCTTGTCATTATTGCCCGCTCTGTTCGGTTCTTTTCTGTTCTGGAGATGGTTGCAGGAACTCCTTTTCTTCCTGCCTCCCATGTAAAGAAGCATTCTTCTGTTATTAAGTGGATTTGTTATTAGTGTGGTTCCTTGTGCATGAAACAGATTTAGGAAGCAGTATGTCTGACCCTACTTGTTCCAGTCAAAAGAAACTTGAGACCATGGGAGCCATTCAGAAATCAGTTCTAGACTTCTTAGAAAAGGAAAACAAGTTCTAATTGGAAGACTTGCCAGACTGAACCTCTACCGTATTCCCTCTGCACAGGATGGAGTGCAGCTGTTGTAGAAGGGTAGTAAAATACAGTCTGATATCTAGAATTAGAACATCAGACCAGGATCCTGTTTCTATGCTCAGAAAACTGGATTGGTTCTTGGCTGCCTATGATTGGGGACTGGAATAGCTTTTGAAGTTCAACTTGTGTTTATAACCTTGTCACCTTCTGGCCTCATAGGAGTGTTGTGGTGTGATTTGGGAGGATTCAGATTCTGTTTTTGAAGTGAAGGGCAAGGGCTTTTTTTTCCCCCTAGAGATCTGGTCTAACAAAGTTGCCAAAGACTGCCCTGTACCAACTATACAAAGGGCACTTTGTTCCTGTAACCATTGTGCTGTAAATGACTCCAGATCAGATGAAACCACCCAGTCTTGCACAAGCCCTATTAGGATGCAGTTTTTGGAAACAAGTAGGCCAGTAGCTAGAGTGGAATTCTTTAAAATGGGACAGATGTCCAGAGAATGGCTGGTGTCCTCTACCACGTTCCCAGGAAGAAGGTGGTCTGGGATTACAAGTGGCCTACTTTTTTGAGACAGTATCACTGTGTGGCCCTGCCTGACCTTGAACTTGAGATCCTCCTGCTTCAGCTTCTCAACTGCTAGGATTATAGATGTATACTCTGGCCCAGTCTAGTGGCCCTTATTCATAAAGATGATTTTTGTATTTTCAAAAAAGTCAAATCTGGGGGCTAAGATAAAGTACATGATGGTGGCTTGGTAAGCAGTCCTTTGTGACACATTTCTTAACGTTATTTAGTGGCTGATTAACCTATTGGTGGCTTTATGATATCTTTCACGTTTATGAGAGCAGTGTTTACCACAGGAGCCATAGCTCCACTTTTGGCTCTTTGTTTTGGTAATTAATTGGAGATGAGTCTCTAGACTTTTTTGCCTGGGCTGGCTTTCAACTGCAGTCTTCAGGTCTGAGTCTCCTAAGTGCCAAGAATTAAAGGCATGACGGGCTGGGAAGGTGGCTCAGTGGTAGAGCGCTTGCCTTGCATGCATGAGGCTCTGGGTTCGATTCCCCAGCACCAAATAAGCAAAAAGAAAAAAAGCCAGAAATGGCGCTGTGGCTCAATAGAGCACTAGCCTTGAGCTGAAAAGCTGAGGGACAGCGCCCAGGTCCAGAGTTCAGGCCCCACGACCGGACCCAAAAAAAAAAATAAGGCATGAGCCACCAGGCACCTAGTAGCAGTATACTTTGCATGTCTGCCATGTAAAGAGTAAATTATCACTCACCTTATAGGTCTTAAATAAAAATAGGAAAAATTATGTCTTTAACACAGGCCTTTGGAAGGAAAGAATGACATTATAATCATGTAAGATGACATCAAGTGATTAAAAAAAAACTGGCCAGGCATAAATCTGTAAGAGCAACATTCCAAAATAAAAACCGGAGAAAGCCACCTGGAAGCATGACTAAAGTAGAGCAAGCAAGCTGAACAATGCCAGGTCCAGAACCAAACCCTAGTACCAAAAAACCAACAACCCTCTTGATCTTTGCTTTAAATGTGTTCTTGTGAAGCATCTCTTTTGTCTGCCTGGAGTAATGTCATGTATCTATGCATCCATAGTTCCAACTAAATTTCCTAAAAACACTGGGAAGCAGGCTGGCTTGGGGTTAACAGCACCCTTTGGAAAGGGAACTTACAGCTAGTATGATCTTTGTTCTCAGGGTGAAACAAGATGAGAGTAACCCCTGAGTGGGAGAGTGAGTCTATAGGCCGGAGCCTTAGTAATTACACCAGAACCACCCAAGCTTTATTGTTAAGAGGGAAGTGTTCAGTTCTGTTACCCAAAATAGCTTAGTCCTCAGTGTCAGGCTTTGAAAAAACCCAGTAAAAAGTATCTTTATTATGTTTAAAAAAGTTTCTCTATGATGACACATTAATAATACAAAAATACTTTGAATACTACATTGGTCTTCTTCCCCCCCAAGACCTCTTGTAACACTACACTAGAATATGTGATCTTTGGATTCTGAAAAACCAGTGGCTAAAGTAGGAACTAAAAGTTTTTTCTTGAGAGGCGTTTGGAATAGACAGCCAGTTTTCTTTGGATTCAGACTAGGTACAGTGAAAAATGCAAAAAAAAAAAAAAAAAAATTAAGGCTCAGGATTGAAGCTTGGCTCAAAAATGTTAAAGTGGCTTGTGGTGAAAATCATGTCCACCACTAGAGGTTTCTGGGCTCCTGGGTTTTAGTTGTGATGGTTCTTCCTGCAGCCCCGTAAGGAAATGCAAGCTGGCCTAGTCTGCATACTGGATAGGCTTTGCAGGCGTAGGGCCAGTGTCTGTCTGCTCATAGCTGCCCAGAAGCTGGCTCAACTAACTGATGGGGATGAGGTGGACGTGGAAGTGAAAAGATTAATAAGCGGAGATGTGTAATTTGAAATAAAACCAGACACCCTCTATACCCACATTTGCTTGCTGGGGGGGGGAGGGGGCAGGTTATTCCTGTTGCCTGGACTCATAGGCCTAATTCCATTTGCTCCTTTCTTGCAAGCTTGAGAACATGGTGAGAGGCTTCTTCTGGTCCAGCTTAGGAGTAGCAGCTGGTTTGTTGTAAACAGCTTCTCAATCCCCATGAGAAGCATTGTCATCTTGAGCTTTGTGGTTGACACTGCATGTGTTTGCTATTAACAGGTCATTCTTGGTCCATGAAGTGTCTGGCATAGGAGGGTGTGGCAGAAGGGACATGAGTCATTTGTAGAGAAGGTCCAGCCCATCTATGTCCTACAGCAAAAAAAAAGAAAAGGGAGGGGAGGAGGAAGGGCATCTGGCTAGCATAGCGGGTGATAAGAAGAGATGTGGGCTGCTATAGGCCCCAGAATGCCCTGAATGAGATGACAACACAGATCTGATCCCAACTGCTTGAGCAGTTTGAATTGATAGCCCAGGTCAGGTTCAGGCAGATGTGAAGCTTCTGAAAGCTTCCGAGCTGGGACCTTGTCTGGTTTCCATGTGATTTGGATCTCTGCAGCTTCCTCCCAGGTTTGGGGTGCACTCTGTGCATGCTAAGCCGCCTGTCTCAGAGACTCCTGCTGCTGTACTTGTGTACACGGAAAGGTGCTGTGGCGGGGGACCTGGGAGGGCTCGGGGCCTGGGAGGCTGAGAGCAGCAGAGAGGCCTGAGGATGTTGGTGCTGGCTCCATAGGGCCAGCAAGCAGTTCTGTGGGGAAGCGGGGCAGCAGAAGGTATGAGGGTGAGTCCTGGGGAACGGGGGACCCGGGGCAGCCTAGAGCACTGTCATCGGAAGGAACGGGGCTGGGGTAGCGGCCTTCTCCGGGTAAGTACCGAATGCATTTCTTTTTCCTCCTAGGAATAGTGAAGAGAGTTATCTGTAAATAGAGGGTGAATTCATAGTCATACACCACAACCAAAAAAATTGCTGATCTTGCTCAGGTCTGGCTGCTGCTCTTTTGTCTGCCCTCCCCCATGGCTTGAGTGACATGCTTGTACCCCTCAGGCTTGCATCTACCTCTTGGACTGACCCAGGGCATGTGCAATTCTCATGACCACCACCAGGTGGCAGAGGGAACTTGAATGGGCCGGCATGCTGTGGCTCTGCTTTTCCAGCATCTGCTTCGTGTTTGTGGGATTCTGATCTGCAGGCTGACTAGTCTCCAGTCCCTAGAACTAGGCTTAAGAGAAGAAGAAATGGGTAATGGCTCTCGCCTGTTACCAACTTAAGAATTCTCTAGGCCAGTTTGTCTTTAAGCATAAACTGGTTTAGTTGGTTGCAAAGCTTGAACTCAAGTCTAGGTGCTGTTGCTGAGTTTTTGACTCAAGGTTAGCATTCTATCACTTTGAGCCATAGCACCACTTCTGGTTTTCTGGTGGTTAATTGGAGAGAAGTCTCACGGATTTTTCTGCCTGGGCTGGCTTCAAACCATGAGCCTCAGATCTCAGTCTCCTGAGTGGTTAGGATTATAGGCATGAGCCTGGGGTGCCTGGCTTTGTTTTTTCCTCAAGTGCTGTGGTTTGCACTCAGGGTCTAGCCCTTACTTGGCTTAGTTCGCTACATGGTTGACTGCCTCTGGTCTCAGTCCTGCTAGGCCTTGCCTGACCTAAATGTGGTAACTATGCACTTAGTGGGTATGACCTTTTCTTTTTGTCAGTCATGGGGCTTGAACTCTGGGCTTGGGCACCATCCTTGCACTCTCCAGCTCAAAGCAAGCGCTCTATTGCTTGAGCCACAGCGCCACTTCCAGTTTTCTAGTGGTTTATTGGAGATGAGAGTCTCACGGACTTTGCTGCCCAGGCTGGCTTTGAACTGTGATCCTCAGCTCTCAGCCTCCTAAGTAGCTAGGATGATAGGCATGAGCCACTGGTGCCTGACTCCACGTTATTTCTTAAAGCATACAAGTTGGGCACCATGGGACCCGTTAGCTACAACAGCCCAGGGATACCGCTGCTCCCCACTTAGCCCTCTGGTCTAAGATAGCAAGTCACATGACAGGCAGCCAGGTTATTTGGACAGTCAGTGTTCTTGCCTTGCTTTTCTTAGCGCACTTTATCAGCAGGGATCCCATTTCAGAGGCCCATGCCACCTGAGTTGTGTATTTGTCTGCTAAGGACTTGCTAGATCTGGCTGGCACCAGAGCCACCTGCCTTTCCTTCTGCTTAGAATATTTTGTCCCTCCACTTGTTGATCTCCACCAGGTGTGTGGTGGTCTCATTCATTGGGGATGCCTGGGGAGGGGCCTGAGGGGCCAAAGGAGGGAACTGCAGGCCCAGCAGAACGTAGGCAGTTGGGGAAGCAGCTTGAAGCAAAGGGAGAGTGATGGTGGGGACAAACCCACCTGCAGGGGCCACACCAATCCATCTGCTGGTTGAGGCCAAAGCGAGCACGACACTTCTTAGGCGAGCCAGGGTCTGCTCACAGCCATGGCAGAGGGGCGGGCGGGGCAGGGCAGAGCAGAGCAGAGGGCGAGCAGGCAGGCAGCAGGGCAGAGCAGGGCCCAGAACGAAGAGGTAATATCAGTGTTAGCCAGTTACAGATACCCCAGAGCCCCCACAGAAAGAATGGACATTTCCATGGCACAGCTAGCCTCAGTGGGGATCTGGGGGGGCCTAGAGCAAGATACAGAAAAGGTATCACCCAGCTGGGCAGAAAAGTCAGTGGGAAGAATGAAGTGGCAAGGTGGTCTACTCGAGCAGGCTTCCAGGGCCCCTTTCAGCATGGAGGCTCCACAAGAGCCCAGAAAATGCCTGTGAGGAAGTCCATCCACCGCAACTACCTGCCCACTTTATCCATTTGTTATTGCCACCCACATTCCCTTGAGGGATAAGGCCGTTTGCTGTGTCTGCACTCCACACTTGAGATGGACATCAGGGCCATTCCTATCGTCAAAGGGCTTTGGGAGGGTTCCCTGCCTCTCAGCACACCACCTGCTTACACACATTGCTTCTGCTGGTAATCCCTGGGGCATGGAGACTTGAAGGTGCACTTGTCTATAAGGACCTGTGTCCAGAAGGCTCGAGGCTGGGTGCTCTGCCCCTCCCCTCATGGTTCTTTGGAAAGGGGGACAGGGGGAGGACATTCTGTTGCTGCAGCAAGACCTCACCTGTGTTGGACTCTTGATGCTTTTCTCTTGACCGCCTCTTCTTCTTTCCCTGAAGGGAATGAAAAGATGCTCAGATGTGGGATGGAGAAAGTGCCCTGGCCTGCTGCTTAGCCAGCTGCTCCTGGAACTCTGGGCAGAGTCCCGCCTATCTTGAGGTGTGTTTTTCTGATTGTGGCTCTTGCCAGGCTGTTGTGGGGGTTACACCTGGAGGATTCTTCCTCTCCCAATCTGATCAAGTTGGAGCAAACGAGCTCCAGATGTTCCCTCATCTGCCCATGTGGCCCAACCCCACGCTGGGGCAGCAGGCCCATCGGGAATGCATTCTGCAGGGGACAGGATGTGTGGCTTGCCTTCGCAGCAGCTGCTGTGCTCTTCCAGTAAAACCATGGAGCCCCTGGGTGCTCTACCTCGTGTGTCTCATTAGGACAGCAGTTCTGCTCTCTGATTGGACAGCAGCCTGGCAAACGGTATCTCGGAAGGCTCCCCGACCCAGCCTGTGGCTTATCTTTAGTCACTCACATAATTGTCCCGTGCCGACCAGCCTGGGTATAGCTGCATGTGAAGCTGCCTTTCCTTGCGGGCCAGCTCATAATACTTAGCTTGCTCTTCTCGAGACAGTGCATGCCACTGCAGTAGGAAAGAGGGGCAAGATGGGGGTACATCAGGGAGTCCACAGGCTGCAGCATGGTGAAGGGATTCGGGGGTCATCCTTGCCAGCCCACTTGCCCATGGCCTCACCCTGCGGCCCAGGATCTGATTGATGGCGGCACTCTCCTTGAGTGTGCATTCTGCAATGACCTTGGCTCGCATCTCCTTCATGTACAGCATAAAGGCGTTCAAGGGCTTCTTGATGGTTGGCTTCTTAGCCTCCTTCTCTGCCTTAGACTCTGTCTGTGTTTTCCTGAGGATACAGATTGCTGAAGAGCTGCCCTCTGCCCCTGGTGGCCATCCCATAGCGCCTCACCCTCCTCTGGTGTGAAGTGTATACCAAGGTTTACAAACGACAGCACTGAGGTGCCACAGAGACGATAGCCAGGGAGAAGCAGGCATACAGACTTCCCCCATCTGTTTTCTTTTGGCCTGGTCCTGGGGCTTGAATTTAAGGGCCTGGATGCCACCCCTCAGCTTTTATGCTCAAGGCGAGCGCTCCACCACTTGAGCTGCACATCTCCATTTCTGGCTTTTTTGGTAGTTGACTGGAGAGGAGTCTCATGAGATTTTCCTGACCAAGTTGACCTCAAATCAAATGAAGGATCCTCTCATCTCAGCCTCCTGAATAACTAGGATTCTAAGTGTGAGCCACCACTGCGGCTAGCCCCTCTCCTCCTGGCCCAAATAAAAATGTTTTTACTATCCACCCTTTCCTGCTACTGAAAGCCCCAGTCCCAGTGCGTGTCTTGTCATCCTAGGAAGCCAGTCCAGGGCAGGAACATCTGTGAAGATTCTTTTTATTAAACCAGCAAAAAGCTGTACGTGAGGCTATGGCTCAAGTGGAAGAGCACTAATATGAGGCCGTGATCATCATAGGGAAGAAAAAAAAAATCAGCCAGGCAGTAGCTCATGCCACAAGATGGCAGAGCCAGGGGCCTGTTGGTAGCTGCCAGGAAGTCTGTCTTGGGCGTGAAGGCATAGATATTGAGTGATCAAATAGATCTGCTGACTGCCCGTCCACCCCCCCCCCACACACACACACACATCCTGGGGTGTTCTTACTCACAGAGTTCGGTCATAGGGCTGCAGCTCCTGCTTCCCTGAGGGTGGCACAATGGCCGGGTGAGGGATGGCTGCCGGATGACCCGGAACACCTGAGCCCAGCATCAGGGATGGGTGAGTGAACCTGGCGGCAGGAGGGGGTTAACACTGAGCCAGACTTCGGGCATACCAAGGTCCTGCAGTGCCCGAAGACACAGGTGAACAGATACCCACCCCACCGGCTTGACACACAGGCGATACACAAACCCTGCTCTCGACACACTGCAGACGCTGCAAAACTGTACGGCTGCTGCTCAGAGTTGCTGAGTCCCAAACAGCACTGAGTCTGTCCCCTCCTTGTTCGGGAGCCTACAGTGGTCCCATGGGCCTCCGCGCTCTAACCCTAAGCCCCTCTCATGACCTAGAATGTTCCTGGCTCACTCCTGCTGAACTTTCCCCCACAGTTCACAGTTCCCAGACTCAAATCCTGCCTGAGCTCCTTGCTGAGATCTCTCCATCTGCTGCTTCCTTTCACTCCCAGCCAGCTCCAGCTAGTATAATTCTCCCTGCCTCTCTGAGGAAACCACCATTCCCATGATCCTTTCCCTGTCTGGACTGGGGTCTGAGTGTTCCCCAGCAGCTTGTGTCCACACTTCCCTCCCTGCGCTGAGCTGCAAGTGGCAGCTGCCATTCCTTGTCTGAGCCCATTCCCCTCACCTCACTGCTGTGGGGAGAACGGTCCTGTCCCTCGCTGCTTGCACAGGTGTGCAATCCCTTGAAGGGCAGCACTAAGGGGGGGGTGGGGGGGAGTGGTGTAAAAGACATTGCCCCGATCAGATCAGGGTACAGAACTCTAGTGTAAAGTTAACCGTGTGCGTGCACTGTTGTCCTGGCTCTGCAGAGGCCTCAGACTCCCACTACCTTTGTTTTCAGGCACAGAGTAGCAGACACAGATGGACACAGGGTAAGCACAGCCCTGTGTGGGCACTGAAGCCTGGGAGACAGAAGCAGGAGCCTGGCTACCAGCAGGGAACTCACCTGGGGTAGGGGGCGCCAGGGGCTGCGGGAGGGGCAGGGAAGTGCTGTCTATATCCGCAGGAAGGGGACAGGGGGTAGAGAGGAGGGCTGGGCCTGTGTTTGGGAGAGACAGCTGTTAGGAGCCTGGCAGCCAGCCAGCCATGAGGAAGGACGTTCACACCTTACTGGGCCTGACCAATACAGTCTTCAAGACAAATGGACCTCCTTACTCAGATGCACTTCCAGCCTCTGCCACCAGTGGGAAATTTCCGCGCCACCTATTTCTTCCTCTCAGCTGTACTGGCGTTCCCAGCCTTGGATTCGCGTGTGAGTCTCCTCCCAGGACCCAGTTCGACAGACTTCCTGGGCCTCCCAGCTGCCTTCTTAAGTTTCCTTGACAGTTAGGCTGATAACCTAGGCCAGAGCCTTTGCAGATGTCTGAACTGCTTTTCCGCCCCCAACTTGCCTGCTCCACTCCTGGTCATCCATCCATCCCAAGTGGAATGAGACCCCTCTGGGTCCCTATCATCCCTGTCATTGTCTGGCTTCTTGCCTGGGTCACCCACCTGGCAAACCAGTTCTGAGCAGGCAGAAACCTAAGTATCAATCAGCTTTCAGTAGTGCTTCTTTGCATCCAGAACCCTGTGTGGCCTACTGCAAGGCTCACTGCAGAGAGAGCTAACCCACTCCTCTCCTGGCAGCCATGGGCTGCCCAGCGGGACCCCAGGACACAGGGCGGCTGCTCCTCCTATGCTTAAAGCTTTAGTGGCTAAACTTCCTCTGCAGGCTCAAGGCTCTTGGTTTTTGTTTTGTCGGTTGTGGGTCTTGAACTATGGGCCTGGGCGCAGTGTAAAGCTAGCGCTCTACCACTTGAGCCACAGTGCCGCTTCCAGTTTTCTGATGGTTAATTGAAGAGTCTCAAGGATTTTTTTTTTTGGGGGGGGTCGTTTGTGCTCTGAGCACTCTTGCCCCATCGTGCTGCCGAGGGTGCTTGGAGAGAGTCCTGCCTTGCATTTAAAGTGGAGCTCTGTCCAAAGGAGCAGCGTGCCGATCATGAAAAGCAAGTGGGAAGGGGCAGGCACTCTTGTGGCCTTCCCTGCCTTCCTGGGAAGTCAGTCTTTCCTGTTCTCCCTGGGTGACTGCGCGGCCCAGAGCAGTTAGAGATCTGCCTTGGTCACACAGGCCAAGGAGTTAAAGACCATGTAGCTTGCAGAGGGCAGATTCCAGCTGAGAAACACCCTTGGGCCCAGTCAAGCCCAACTGGGGGTTAGGATCCTTTGTCCTGGCCTTGTAATTGAGCCTCCAAAGGGGCTGGTCACCACATAAACAAAGGGCTGATGCCTCAAGCAACTCCAGAACCACCAGCCTCTGATGGCTGTCCATTCTGTCCTCTCCCTGCTCTGGCCTACCTTCATTTTCTCTCAAACTTGCATGGCTCTAGAGGTCTCCAAGCCAACTGGGGAATGCCCAGAGGTGAGAGGACCACAAGGCCCCTCGCAGAGCTGCTGGCCGGCCTGTGCTGTCTACACCGCAGCGCACTTGGTGTAGAAGGATGGGCATGGAAGGGCAGGTCTGGTCCATCCAGCCTGCAGCGCTCCTTTCCCACGGGGCCCACACTCACCAGCTCACGGTGTGGGGGAGCTGTCCCATGCTGCCTGAGGTCAAAGAGTAGAATCCAGAGAGGTCAGGGGTCTGCAGCGGCCTATGAACTATAGAAAGAATCAGGTAAGTGCTAAGCCTGGCTGGTGGTGATTTCAGCAGCATACTAGAGCTTCTGATGGCTCATTCTACGACCCCACCCCTCTCTGTGAGGGCTTTACACATCATGATTTGTTCAGGGCTATCCTCGCACGTACAGTGGCCTAAGAGGTAAGGGGACCCAGGGCAAGGCAGTGGGGTGACTTGTCTATGGAACCCCTCAAGAGTGAGAGGCTAGGTGGCACTCTCCCGGGCCCCCTGCTGATCTGCAGCTGGCTGTGTCCTGCTGCAGGCTCCAGCCTGGCTTTCTGAGCAGAAGGCCTGCAGGAACCTGGCCTGGGGAGCCAGGGCTCCACCCAGCCCTGGGGTTGAGTCAGCAGCTTTCCCACAGCTGACAATGGTAGATTTCAGAATGACTTGGGCTGGGACTGAGGTGAATCAGCCATCACAACCACCACTTTCCATTTTCTTGTTGGGGGAGGCGGAGGCTGCAGCTCTGGGTTATCAGAGGTGCACAGATGGTGGCCGCTCAGATGCTAATGGCTGGGGGTCACTCACACGAACCTCCCACCCCAGCCTGAAGCCTTCACATTCTTTTTTTGGGGGTCCAGTCATGGGGCCTGAACTCTGGGCCTGGGCGCTGTCCCTCAGCTCATCAGCTCAAGGCTAGCGCTCTACCACTTGAGCCACAGCGCCACTTCCGGCTTTTTTCTTTTGACAAGCACTCTACCACTGAGCCACCTTCCCAGCCCCAGCCTTCACATTCTTAAGACAGGCCCTGGGTTTGCACAGCCAGTTACAAAGCGGGCCAAGCTACCCAGTCTCAGAAGTCAGACCTTGGGCCTCAGGCTCTGGTCTCATCAGGCCCCCTGCCCCACGCCAGGCCCACCATACCTTGCTTCTGGCTGATGTCTGTAGGGGTGGGCGTGGGGTGTGGACTGCTGAAATGCTCGTAGAGAGGAGAGAGTTGGGGGACTCCATGGTGGGGCTGACTGGCTTTGTGCTGAAAAATAAGGAGGGGAAATGAGCCTGGAGAGGCGGAGGGGGTAGGGGGCTGGGAGGCAGGATGTGGGCTGCTCAAGGTGGAGGGCGCCGCTCCATCCTGTGTCGTGGTGGTGTTCTCCAGTGCACTTGGCCCCCGCCCCCTGACTCTGCCTGAGCAGGCATACCTAGGCCCCGGGTGCTCGATCTGGGAGGCCAGTGGATCATCTGCAAGACTGCACACAGCCACCATTCCCAGGCAGCAGCGCCTGGCACTCTTTCCTCCAGGAAAGGACCTCTGGGCCCTGTCACTTGGAAGGTGTGAGGCCCGGCTCCCTGCAGGACCACCGGTGCTGCCCAGCCCCCACTCTTATGGTTTTCTTAATACCACAGGACTCTTACTTTTCACACAGTTGAGAGGTTGGTTCTCAGTCAAGAGATGAGTCAGTCATCTGTTGATGGGGAAGGAGGCTAGGAAGAGGGCTCCACACACAACCTAGCCACAGGGAGACACTGCCAGACCCGAGGCCCATTTCTCCACGTGCTCAGGGCGTATAAACCTACTACCATCGAGCTCTGCTTCCCAGCTAGAGGCGTGTGAGGATGGCACTGGCTGAAAGCATGGAGGAGTGATCTCTGACACGTGGACATCTCTGACCAAGAAAACAGGCTGCGTGGTCTGCCTCACCCCAGACTCCTGACTGGATTTCTTAGGATCTCCAGTTCCCTTTACTGGTAATAAATTGCAACCTGGCTACTGGGGACTCCGGGTAAGGAGAGAAAAAGTTAATTTCTCCCATCTGGAATCCTTCCCATTCTCCCTGCAACGCACGGTCAGCCAACCTGTCAAGGTTCCCAGCGATGTCCACCATCCTGGACCCAGTGGGCAATTGTTTTCATTTTACCCACCCTGGCATCAGGCAGTTGCCGGCTCCCTCCTTGAGCCATTCTTGGCCTTTGTCACTTTCCCAACTTCCCTTCCAGGCCCTGGGTTCAAACATGCTCACCTAATGATCCCACTCTCAGTGGGCCCCCCTCAAACTCAACAGAGCCAAACCAGAACCCCCTTAAGCTTTCTGCTCATATACAGGCCCTGTCTTCCTCAGCTCAGGGCCTCTCATCCCCGAGAGGGAGTATCAGTCCCCTCCACCTCACTGGGCACAGGTGGGAAGTCCAGCTAGAGTTTGGGGGAGCCATCGATTGCTGCGGGGCAACAAAAGTAGGGAACTTACTGGGAATCTTGAAGGCCTTGTTATCTGCTAGGACACAGGCCATCGCCGGCTGGACAGATAGCAGCAGGCCTTGTGCCCCGTGGGAAAGCACCCCGCCACTCATGCAGGGTGCAGGACTAGGCAAGGCTGCAGTGCAGCCCATGACTGCTATGTGGGTGCTGAGGGGGAGCCGTGGGCTGGTCCTGCCTCCCCTGGGAGTCTGCCACCCAGCACAGGGGGATTCAGAGAACCCACCGGCAGCTCGAGGTCTTTGGGAGGCCAGGCCGCCAGGGAAGGCACTGAGGCCTGGCCAGTCCTTCCCACGGTCACACAGGCTGTGGCTGGGCCTGGCCCAGCCCCCCCCCCCCCCCGCCTAGTAGTGGTAGCCAGGGGAACCTCTGGCACAGGACCTCTGGCCCCCTGAAGCCGGCGGAACGTCCCGCTCCAGAGCTCCACGCACAGGGCTGTTCCAGGACCTCCCAGACAACATGGTGGGGTCCTCCAGGACACTCAGGGACAGGCGCTTCCCTTCCTCCCAAGGGCAAGGAGGCAGGCCTGGGGTGACTGTCCCCACCAGGCCCTGAGCACATCAACAGGGCAGAGGAGTGAGCTCAGAGTGGGGCATGCAGCGTGCTCACAGGGGCAGGCGCACAGATGCGTGGATGACTCCTAGTGGACTGTTCGGATCAGGAGACCCCAAAACCCCTGCTCTCCCACCAGCCTGTGGCCCCACCAGGACAGATCCAGGATTCATTCAGACTCCAGGGCTGAGACGCTGTTGTTCTGGTCAGTTCTTGTCTAGCCTCTACCCAGTGGCCAGGTGATAGGCCCTGCCCAGCAGGGCTGGCCCCTCCTGCCGCTGCTCACCCAGGTCTGTGACCCCAACTCTAGCTCCCCGCTAAGAATTCCCCACTCTGGGGCCTCTCGGCAGGCAGGCAGCAGGAGGTGAACGTGGGGCTCTCCTGACAGGTCTCCTGCTTCTTGGCCCTCAGGTTGGGCCGGGCTTCCCCCCCGCATACACACTTATGCAGGCTCAGGTGCAAAATGAGCAGAGTGGGCATTTTCCCTGCAGACCCGCAGGGGCTGCTGTGTTCCACGCAGAGCGGCCGGTGAGCGCCCAGTTCCCGCCCCACCGCCAGCAGAGAAACCCCCTCGCGGCTGACAGTTGACTCTGAAAACCCCCAAGCGCCTGAGCCCCACACTTTCCCAGCCAAGAAAGTTGCTGCTTCCTCTTGGCTCCAGCCTGAAGGGTGGGAGAGCCTGTGAGGCCCAACCAGGCCCTTCTATGAACGCCTTCCCGGGGATAAGCACCCCCTCCAAAATACGGCGGGGTCCACCAGCAGGCACAAGCCATCGGGGTGCGTGACTGAGCTGCCAAGTACCAGCCAAGGAATGTCTGCAAGTCTGCCAACAGCCACCGAGCATCAGACATTCCTTAACCCAACCGGTGAGGGGCACAGTTACTAGCCCCACTGACAGATGGGGAGACTGAGGCATGGCTCCTCTGGGATGCCACCCTCTGACCCCTGTGAGCAGAACAGCGCAAGGCTGTGTCAGTCCTAAGCTCAGTCTCTCCCTTCCCTAGCCTGGCTGATCTGTGCCAGCGCTTCTCAGATCCCCTCTGGGACCTCCAGGACCAGGGAGTTCTCCTGGCAGTGCATGGCCCACAGAGCAGCCAGATCTGCTTCGGGTCCCCCGGGGAGTGTGGTTCTCCATGGTCATCTTTGTCCTCAGCACACTCACCAAAGAGACTCCCCGGAGCCTCTGCATGCCCACCCGACTCGGCTGCCACCCACGCCCCTCCTCAGGTGAGGAGCTCCCTGTGGGCACAATGGCAGAGCCACCCCTTAAACCCTGTGTTCCCTCCAAGGTGATACCCCAATATACTGACCCCTGTGTCTGGGGTTGTGCCCTGAATTGCTTTTCACTGCATAGACCAGGCCCTCGAAGTGGGGACTCTAGCAGTGTGGGGGCTTGGGGACTCAGGGAGAACATGGCAGGCCCGGAGCAAGTGAGGGCCAGGCACAGGGTCGCAGCAAGCCAGAGCTTGGAGAGCATCCAGGCTCAGCCTACCTAGCACCTGAGACACCTCCCCCCACCCCCACGCTCTCCTGCCTGCGGGTCTGAGTCAGGAGGAGCAGCTTGGGAAGATCTGGGTTGCCACTCACCCTTTCTGGAAAAACACTAGGCCCACATTGGACACAGTAAGTGCCAGCTGGTTGCTCCCTCAGCACAACTCCCCGAACAACTGAAATGGCGGCTCACACCTGTCATCCTAGCTACTCAGGAGGCTGAGATCTGAGCATCACAGTTCAAAGCCAGCCTGGGCAAGGAAACTCCAGAAAACTGGAAGTGGTGCTGTGGCTCAAGTGGTGGAGCACTCACCTTGAGCTGAAGAGCTGAGGGACAGTGCCCAGGACCAGAGTTCAGGCCCCACGACCATCCAGAAAAAGAAAAAAAAGCCGCCTTGGGGGTCTTATTTCTTCCCCCCACTTTGCAGGAGCCAGTATTGGCCCACATCAGTCCTGGGAGCCCCATCATGCAGCCCTGGGGGGGGGGGACACTGGGTGGAACTGCACAGATGCTCTGGACTCTGGCTAGCCTGGGGCCCCGGGGAAGAAATGCCCAGGGACAGGCAGGCTCCTGGGCTTTCCCAAAGGATGCGCCAGCCTTGATCCATGCAGGTACGCATGCCCCAACACACAGAGAGGGCAAGTCGGAGCCCTGCTCAGGCCCTTCATCCTGAGCCCAGGACACGGTGCTCTCCAGAGGACCGGCCTAGAGTGTTGGCCACGGCCCCAGGCTGGGAATGGCCGGGCCACACCCTTGTGGACCAGGAGCTTCATCCCACCTGCTGGCCGCAAAGCCACTGCGGCAGTCCCCCAGCACCTGGCCTGACATCAGCTAACAGGCCCTGCAGGGCACTGGTGGGGACTAAAGCGCCCCCCCATGCAGCTTGGCAAGCCACACCCCTGTAGAGGGCCAGCATTCGCTCACTTGCACAGCCCCTCCTCCCGTGTGGGGACGCCCCTGGGACAGGATGTTTTTAGGAGGAAAGTAAGACGCTTCCGGAGCTGCTGCAGCAAGCTGCTAGTTGACATCAGCAAGCTGCTGCTCCTGGCCAGGCATCCCATTCGCCCAGGCCCTGGTGCAGGCCGGAGCCTGGCTGAGGGAAGAGGAGAACCAGGCTCTGGAGGGAACGTGGCGAGGGTGTGGCACTGCGGGAAGAGAAGGCCGGGCCTAGCCGAGGAGGGCCAGGTGTCCAGCAGCATCCTTTGGGGTTCTTGACCAGACTCCCCACTTCAGCCACAGGCCTCACAGGCACCCCTGTGGCTGGCAGCAGCTGCCCAAAACCAACCTAGAAACAAGCTGGCCGGCTGCGTGCCTCGATCTCCCCACCTGAACTCACCCTTGCGTGCACAGGTCTGGCCTGAACCCTCCATGATGGCCGTGGCTGGAAGGGTGGACGCACTACCCCGGAAGGCCAGGAGGGCTGGCCAGGCGAGGCCTTGGGCTCTGTGCGGTCTGTGTCTGGCAGTTTATCCACAAGCTAACAAGACGAGGCCCAGCCAACAGCTGCTGGAGGCTCCCACCCTCGCCCCCACCCCAGTGTGGGCACGGGAAGGGGCGGGACTGCACCCACGGCCAGCAGGGCCCTTGGAAGCAGAGGCCTGAGCAAGGCTGAGGTGGGGCGTCAGACACACGCCTGGTATAACAGTGTGGGTGCAGGGCAGAGGGTGAATCGCCCAACTCCCGCGGGCTGAGCAGGGAAAGGATGGTACAGGGAGCCAGGAGGCTGCAGCTCTCTAGCAAATATATGCTGCCCAGGGGGCAAGGGAGCACTGTGGACGAGCTGAAGCCAGCCCAGGCAGGAGCGAGACTCATCTCCAATGAACCACCAGAAAACCAGAAGTGGCGCTGTGGCTCAAGTGGTAGAGCGCTCGCCTTGAGCTGAAGAGCTCGGGGACAGCGCCCAGGACTTGAGTTAAGCCCCACGACCGACCCAAAAAAAAAAAAAAGCCCAAAGCGAGTGTGTCCTTGGTCAAAGACTTTCCAGGAAAGCCGGCTCTGTGCCAAGTCAAGATGCTGGCCGTCCACTTCCTTGGGACCATCAGGCTAGACTGCTGAACCTCTCATGAAGTGGGGTGGCCAGAGTGAGGCAGAAGCCCCCAGTGAGGCTGCAGACAGCTCCGGGAGCCATTCCCAGCGATCCGCACCAGGCTCAGAGCGTTTGCTGTGGACTGTTCCCAGCCAGCCTTCAAGGACATTCACGACTCTTTCCCACATGGCATTTCTTCCGCAGAGCCTAAGTGCTGCTCTCCCCCAACCAACTCGGCCCTCTTCCTGGCCTGCACCGCATCCAGCCCCACACATGCTAGAACAAACTGGACAGGACAGCAAGGAGCGCT
Organism: Dipodomys ordii; assembly: GCF_000151885.1. Classification (NCBI taxonomy): domain Eukaryota; kingdom Metazoa; phylum Chordata; class Mammalia; order Rodentia; family Heteromyidae; genus Dipodomys; species Dipodomys ordii. Next base: position 3,847,184 of record NW_012267351.1, read on the forward strand.
GATTTGTGGGCTGCTAGCATGTCTGAGCCTCAGTTTTCCCCATCTGGAGAATGGGGCAACAGTAGCACCTACTTGCTCAGCTTCTGCACAGGCCTGGCTCTGGGGAAGCTCTAGATACATTGTGGCTACTGTTCTTTCAACAACTGTTTGCTGAGCACTTACTCTGGGCCGGACTCTGAGCTGTGGCAAAGGGCCACATGTGGCCTGGACCTTCTAGAGCGTCACTGGACCTTTTGGATCCAAACTACCATACCATCCCTGGAAGCTCCCACACCTGAACCTGGCCTCCAGCATTCGTGGCCTCGGGCCTTGCTGCTTCCGCTAGCCCCTCTGGCTGGGCGGCTCCCAGGGCCGCACACTGCTTCAAAGCCAGCCAGCTCGCTCTGGGGTGGCTGCCGCAGGAGGCCAGCCCCGCCTGGACCCTGGCTGCGTCTCAGCCTCTGAGGCCCACCCACCCTCTGCCTGCCTGGCCACCAGGCTGGCCACAGAGCCATCTGATCTGAATGAAGCCTCCAACTTAATGACTTTCATGCTGCTTTCTGAAAACACAATGTAATTTTCTTAAACACCCTATGATTTCCTTTGATAGCTACAAAGCTGCTCCCGAGCCCATAAGCATGTTTATTTTTAGGGAAAAGAGCGGTTTTGCAGTTGGTCACAGAGACCATAGGGAACGCACAGAAAGCCAGGCAGAAGAGCGGCTCCTGCTCCTCACCCAAGCCCAGGGCCCGGGGCAGACCTGCCCTTCTCCCCCACCCTGCCGGTGGTCAAACCGATCTTTAGCTAATTGGGGGGGGGGGAGCCTCTTCCTGGGTCCCCTTCCACCTTGCTGGGGCTTGGTGGCTTCGCTAGGAGCTTGCCCCGACAACTCTGGGCAGAGCCCTGTCGGGCACAGGCCCTGAGGCTACGCTACGCGCTCAGGCCGAAGCCGACATTCTGCCTGTGGTGAGGCCTCAAGGCCCGAAGCCCAGACTCAGCCAGCGAGATCTGTGCCTAGATAGCGCCTGGGGCAGGGGCTGCCCACGCTGCTGCGTGGGTGTGGCACTGCCAGTCCTGGCTCCCCGGGAGAGGCGGCGGCGGCCTGGCGGCCGGTGGGTGGGTGTGCGTGCGTGTGCGTGCGTGCAGAGGTCAGCTGGGCCCCGCCAGTGCGGGGCGTGCTCCGGGCGTGGCTATTTTTAGGTTCCCAGGCTTTCATGTGGCCGCATGATGTGGAGTTTACAAAGCATCAGTAATGCGTCTCAGATGGCGGCCCGGCACACCAGGAGGCTGGGCCGCAGCCACCACGGCCAAGGCAGAGTTACTCCGAGTCCCAAGCCTGGGCTCCATCACCTGCTCCCCCCCCTCCTGACCACCCTTCCACTCGACGGCAGCCAGACCCAGCCAGTCCCCCCCACCCCCCTGCACCAGGCCCACCCAACCGGCGGGTCTGTCTATCCAATCTGGACCTCACAAGCCTTAACTAGCTCACCCCCTCATCTCCCCCCACTCCATCACTGGTGACAGATTTGCTAGAGGGTCACATGGGACGCTTCCTTCTCCCCCAGCCCCAGCCGGGAAATCTGGCTTTTCTAGCAGGAGGCCATTTGCCACCACTGGCACCCAGGCCAGCTCAGACAACGTGGGGGGGGACAGCCCGCACCCCCCTGCTCCTAGGGCCCTGTCTGCCCGCCCATGCCCGCGGCCTCGGCTGCACACGTCATCTGGAAGCAGACGGTGTGGGGCAGACAGCTCCTCGCCGCCCGCCCGCCCGCCCGGGAGACGGGGCCGGGAGGAAGCGCATTTGGCAGCCAGGCCGCTTCCTCTGATCTCCGGGGCGTGCTGGCTGGGGAGACGCGGCTGCGGGGTGAAGCCTATGTCACCAGGCTGCCTCCGGGCTGCGGCACTAGGGTGCAGACCAGGCAGGCAGAAGCGGCCGGGGACCCCCCCCCCCAGCTGACAGATGCCCTCCAGCCCTGGTTCCCGCACAACTGGGGCCCAGAGGTGTGGGGGGGCAAGCGCCGCCGGGCTGGGGCTGTGGGGGTCTGCACCCCGGGCTGCTCTCCCCCAGGCAGAAGGCGGTGAACTGCCTAAGGAAGAAGCCGGCCCCGGGGGTCCTGGGAGAGGAAGGGCTGGCCAGGGGCGCTTGGGTTGCAGTGAGAGGAAATCAGCAATGCCCACCCTGGGGTGGGTCCTGGGCCCGCACTGGCCAGCGCCCTGGGGTCTCCCCAGCGTGAGGCCTGACCTCTGCCCTTGGTCTGCTCGCATTCCTCCAGCCCGCCCCGCCCCGCCCCTGCATGTCCAACTCAAACCATCTGCGGTGGGCACCGCCCTGGCCGTCCCCGCTGCCAACTCGCCCCACATACTGCCAGCCTTCCTGGGCTCTAGAACCAGCGCCGCCTGGGCACCAAGGCTGCGTGCTGGCGACTCGCCAGCCTCGCCTCGTGCCCTGGGCTTGGGTCGGAGCCCACGCTCCTCGGGGCGTCTCTCTCCTCGGCTGCGCTGTACCCCACCCCAGCGTCCTCCTGCTCCCCCTTCCCCAGGCTCCTTTCCAGAAGCCTCGCCAGCTGTCCCCCAGCCTCTCTCTCCCCCACCCCCCGCAGCATTCTGCCTTGCTAGCGCCCAGTTCTGGGTGGGCAGAGGTTTGGCTTGGCCAAACCAGGCCGAGAACACAGGAGGGATTCTGAGGGTCACCTAAGCTTCCTTCCCAGAGTCCCGTACAATGGGAGGCCTCCAACCCAGCTTGGAGAGTGTGGGTGCCAGCCAGACACCCCACATCCACTGTGCCGTTCCACGCCCCAGCAGCCCAGGGAGGGCGGGCGACACTTCACCTTCTGGTGGGGAGCAGGTGGGGCCGTGCGCACAGGCCCCGCTCCCGGGGCCTCTTCTGGCCTGGCCGGCCCCATTGATAGGAGGGCCCCAGAGAGCACAGCACCTTACTGCGGGAGGGGAAGGGCGTTCCTGTGACCCCCACAAAGCACCTGTTTCCTTCAGCGCAGCCTTGTTTGTACACAGGGACAGGAAGCGCAGTCTCAGGCGCGTGGGGTGTGCCCCTGGCTCCGGGACCGCAGGGAGGAGGCTGGGGGACAGCGGCTCAATGTTGCCCCTTCTCCCCCAGGGGGGTCTGGGCCCACCCTGGCCTCAGCAGTGATGTGACTTTGCACCAGTACCCTGGAGTCCCGGCCACCCCCATCCTGCAGGGGGCAGAGGGTGGGCTGAGGCCTCAGGAGACCACAGGGCCCCTCACCCCTGGCTCCCTCCTTTAGCTGCGCTCAACGTGGTAGAGGCCGAGCCGAAATGAATGCCTTAGGTGTTGGCTGGAGAAACCACCTTGAGGGAACCCTGGCGGGGCTGAGATAGAAAGTCCTAGTGAGCCAGGCACCGGCGGCTCATGCCTGTAATCCTAGCTACACAGGAGGCTGCGATCTAAGGAGTGCAGCTCCAAACCAGCCCAGTGCAAGAAAGCCAGGAGACTCACCTCCAACGAACCACCAAATAGCCGGGCGTGGAGCCGCAGCGCAGGTGGTAGAGAATTCATCTTAAGCGAAAGCGCACCTGCACACACACCGTAGCAGATCCGACCCACACACGCAGGCTCTTTGTTGGCCTGAGGAATGCCCATCTGCGCACCCCAAAACTGCAGCCATGCCACCCTATCCCCAGAACAGAGCGGGGCAGGAAGCCAGCTCAAAGCAGAGTCCCAACTTGGGAGCAAGGCTGCAGACTGCCCAAATGCCACTGCTTCCCGAGTCAACAAAGAAGAGCCATTTAAGATTACTTAGGGAGCGCTGGCTAAGTGGTAGAGCGCTTGCCTAGCATGCATGAAGCCCTGGGTTCGATTCCTCAGTACCACATACACAGAAAAGACCAGAAATGGCACTGTGGCTCAAGTGGGAGGGAGTTAGCCTTGAACAAATGAAGCCCAGGGACAGTGCCCAGGCCCTGAGTTCAAGTCCCAGGACTGGCAAAAAAAAAAGATAAAGATAAGATCCCTTAGCTCCCATCACGCAGCACAAAGCTGAGGAGTAAAGAGCAGCCAAGACTCATCCCTGCTGCCAGGGCCCTGCCAGGGCGAGCCCACCGCACAGGCCCAAACCCACAGGCAATTGAGGCAGCAGAATTCCGGCCCTGCTTCCTCTTACTTCCTCAGCCCCGATTCTCTCATATTATGCTCCAGGAAAATCATCTCAATGGAAACCAAGAAGCATTACAGCCTGACTGGACACCAGAGAGACAGCAGAGCAAGCCCTAAGAGACGTCTAAGGCCCTTTATATTGTTGCTGTTGTCGGTTGTGGGGCTTGAACTCAGGGCCTGGACACTGTTCCTAGGCTCTTTGGCTCAAGGCTAGCGCTCTACCACTTTGAACCACAGCCCCACTTCCGGTTTTCTGGAGATAAGAACCTCACGGGCTTTCCTGCCCAGGCTGGCTTTTAACCAGGATCCTCAGATCTCAACTTACAGGCAAGAGCCACCTGCTGACGGGCTCCCTCTCGTTTCCTTACATTCTGTACAAGGGTTTTACGTGGGTGAGGAAGGGGAGTTGCTTTTGAAATAAATCTTTGGGATGAGAAAGAATTCTCAGGATGGAGGAGCAGCTATGGCTCCCACTGTGGCTTAGAGATAAGTACTTTTCCCAACCATCTGGGTGAAGGACAGGCACAGTGGCTCAAGTTTATAATCCTACCTACTTGGGAAGTAGAGATCTGGAGGGTCTCAGTTCAAAGCCAACCTGGGGGGGGGGGAAGTTATCAAGACCCTATCTCAGTAAACAAGCCGGACGTGGTGATACACGTCTGTAATCCCAGCTAAGCAGGAGGCATAGAGGTAGGAGGACGACAGACTGAGGCCAGCCTGGGGAAAAGCTTCAGAGATGAAAAATAGCCTAAGGCAAAATGGCCTAGAGGTACTGCTTAAGGGTTAGCAAGTTATGGCCTGGAGTTCAATTCCTAGTATTGCCTCATCACTAAAAAAAGAATCTGTGGGCGAGGTCAGGTAGCAAGCGAGGGCTGGTGCACCTGAGCCCCAAGGTCCAGCCACGCAGTCTCTGAGAACATGGAGAGCTACAGCGTCTAGACGGATTCCAGGCGGGCCTTGTCCCCAAGCCAGGGCCAGCCGAGTCAAAACAGCACAGGAGAAAGCCAACCGGACCCCAGCTCGGGGCCCCAGGGTGCCTCTCTGGCAAAGCTTAAGCAGAGGAGGGCGGCTCAGTAGCCCATTTGCTCAGACGAGGAAACCAGGGCCTGGCCACGGCTCAGCGTGGTAAGTGTCTCGTAAAGCGATGCGATTACCTTGCCCTGAAGAGCTGCGGTGGGCAAGACAATCTGGGGCCCGAGGGGCGGGGCACGGGAGGGGGTCACAGAACGCTTCCTGGGAGGGTGACATCTGAAGAAAGCTCCGAAGGAGGAATGAAAAGGTGGCACTTTGGTGAAGAGCTGTGGAAGACAGTGGGAAGCTCAAAGAGGAGGGGCAAAGGTCCTGAGGTCAGAAACCTACCAGGAGAGAGAGGGGGACGGTCAAGGCCCAGCACTCAGGCGGGGGTGAACGGTTTGGACAACGGAAGGCACTAGAGGGGTAACCTTAAGGTTTGTCTGGAGGGGCTGGGCGCTGGTGGCTCACGCCTGTCATCCTGGCTACTCAGGAGGCTGAGATCTGAGGATCGCGGTTCAAAGCCAGCCTGGGTAGGAAAGTCCGTGAGACTCTTATCTCCAATGAACCACCAGAAAACCAGAAGTGGCGCTGTGGCTCAAGTGGTAGAGCGCGCACCTTAAGCTGAAGAGCTGAGGGACAGCGCCCAGGCCCAGAGTTCAAGCCATAACAACAACAGATTTGCCTGGAGGGAAGCTCAGGCTGTTGGACAAGCAGCAGCCTGGACGGTGCGGCTCAGGTCACCCTACCCCACAGCCGGGGCTGGAGCCAGCTCTGCGCGGGACGCCTGCAGCCAAGCCTCTTTGATAGCTCGCCTCGCTGGGGTCTACTCACCGCTTAGCTGGAGACTCCCCCAAATCTAGGGAATGGCCTGCTGCCCGATGCCCTCTTCACAGGTCTACTCCACCCTGAGTGGTGCTCAGCCTCCGCTCCCTGCCAGCAAGACCCCTTCTGGGGGACAGGGGCGCCACACATGGCCTCAGCCCCTGCGTGCCCAGGGCTCCTTCACACAGCCCTCACCCGAACCTCAACGCAGCGACGCACAGGCGAGACCCCAGCGTGAGTCCCCGCCTCCCCCAGGTTCCCCACACGGGGGCTGCTGCTTGTTGCTCCTGACAACCCCCCCCCAACACAGGGACAAGGAAATGTATAATTCATACCCCCCAAAAGGGCGCCATGTTAAAATGCACCATTTAGTGGCTTTTTGTTTAAGGCTGTATAACTGCCATCTCTGTAATTCGGAATCCCCAAAAGAACCCACTAACGGTCATTACCCATCATCATCAACATCGTCGTATCTTCATCCTCCTCCTCCTCCTCGCAGCCCTGGCAATCACTAATCGACTTTCCGCCTTTGTCTGTCCTGGCCATTTCATGTGAATGGCAAAAGGCTCAGGCCCAGGCCACACAGGAGCAATGCTGCCCATGCAACAGCCGGCTTCTCCCTAAGGAATACTGCCTTACAGGTCCCAGAATCCCCAAGTCCGGCCTACGACCAGTGCATAGCGCCGCACCCCCCACCCTCCCCACCCCAGGTCTCAAAGCAGAGAAGACAAAACAAAAATCAGGCCACACTACTTTTACCTGCTATGCAATGTAACTATGGGGTTTGCTCAAAAGAGGCGCCCCTCTATTCATGGACCTCTCGCCTACCCAGGGTCCCCCCTACCACAGGCCTGTCTCCATCCCAGCCCGGCAGAGCAGCAGAGGCCAGTAGTGGGAGCAGGGAGGAGCACCAGCGGGACACATGGGACACACAGCCAGGAACTGCTGAAACTTGTGTTTTTCTACATGGTGGCGGCCAGGCCATAGGGCTGATCCTGACTGTGGGAGTCTAGTGTCCACCCACTCTTGGACTGAATACTGACTGGTCCCATCACCCACACCCTTAAACAGAAGGAGGCTCTCTGTCTCTGGGTATTCTCTTGCTGCTAGCCCAAGGCTGTAAGAGGAACTCTGAATTGCTGCCTGCCCCCTGCCAGGAAACTCCTAGGGCCTAGTTGTTTGGGTTTTTGTCAGTTGTGGGGCTTGAACTCAGGGCCTGGACACTGACCTTGCGCTTTTTCTGTTCAAGGCTAGCACTCTACCACTTTGAGCCACAGCACCACTTCCAGTTTTCTGGTGGTTAACTGGGGATAAGAGTCACACAGACTTTCCTGCCTGGGCTGGCTTTGAACCATGATCCTCAGATCTCAGCCTCCTGAGTAGCTAGGATTATAGGCGTGAGCCACCAGTGCTGCCAGCTGGACCTAGGTTTTTAACTAGTAACCATGACCACTGTGACCCTACGCTCAGTCCAAGCAACACCTGCCAGCATTTTACAGTGTGTCAACTGGCCCTAAATCTATGGGTTTAGACCTTACAGGGGATCCTAAAATCTCTTGTTAACCATCTGCTGGGGCAGGGGGTAGGCCTCAGGGTTGGGGAGCCCCCTCCCCATAGGCTTAGAAGGGAACCACCTCATGAGCCCAGACACCCCAGGGAAGCAAGTCAGGCCAACCAACGTACTTGGATAACAGATGAAGAAACGGGGTCCAGAGGATGAGTCCATTGCTAAGTCAGCTGTCTCCCAGGTTTTCCACTCAGGCTTCTGGAGAGCAGCCTGTATCTGCTTTCTTACCTCCCACCAACTTTGGCAGGAAACGGCTCTCACCACAGTGCTCACTCCTCATCTGAAACAGCCTCACAGATGCCCTTTCCTTGGTCTGGGTGGACCCCATCATGAGCTGCCCGTGGCCCCACCTGTACTGGGCTTCCATTACACCAGCAGTTACTCATCAGAAACCTCCAAGCCTTCCACGTGCCCTCACCCTTAACTTCGGGCCACCTTTAGACAGTCTGAAACGCTGTGCAGCTGTGCTGCTATGCTGTTCTCACTCGGCCTCATCCCGGTTTATCTACACCCGAGAGCAAAGAGGCCTGACTTGTGGTGATGGTGCAAAGATCCCAAAGTTCTGGGTAGTTAAAAAGATTCAACTAGCCGGGCGCTGGTGGCTCACGCCTGTAATCCTAGCTACTCAGGAGGCTGAGATCTGAGGATTGTGATTCAAAGCCAACCTGGGGAAGAAAAGACCATGAGACTCTGATCTCCAATTAACCACCAGAAAACTGGAAGTGGTGTTGTGGCTCAAGTGGTAGTGAGGTCATCTTGAACTGAAGAGCTGAGGGGCAGCGCCCAGGCCCAGAGTTCAAGCCCCACGACCGACCGACAAAAAAAAAAAAAATTAATCAACTCCTGTTCAATGAGACAGTCCTTGCCAATAGACACCACTGACTGACCCATTCCTGATGCCTATGAGCGCAAGCCAGCCTGCTCAGAACCCACTTGGTACTGGGGCCTTCTGCCAGAAGGACACACTCAAGCCAGTCATGACACAGGTGAGGGGAACTCTCTACTCCTACACAACTAGGAACCAAACAGAGGAGCAAACTCTCCTGCCTCTTCCTCCAAGACCGAGGCTGAGAAAGCTAACTCTGCACACAACCTTCCTCTCAGGAGGGAGTGGGTCCACTGTTTTCTTGAGAAGATCCACCCCAGAACCCAGGGCCCCCAAACCTGCTTGTGAGCAAGCTGGGAAGACAAAAGCCAACAGCCAGTGGGCAAGAGGTGATGACCCCAGGCAGAGCCCCTCCTTCCCGCAGTAACAGCGTTCTTTGGGTTTTTAGATGAGGGGTGAGGGGAACAGCACGGAATTGTCATCCTCTTAGGCAGAAGTCACTTTCTTGCCCAAGTTTCGGCCTGTAGCAGGGCACAGGCTGGCAGGCTGCTGGGGGGGGGGATGGTCACTTACCAGCGGGGGCTGCGGCTGGGGGGGCTGCCCGGCTCCCGAGTGCGGTGGGTAGTGCATGAGCAGATTGAAGGCGGAGTAGACCGTCTCTTTGTACATGACGCTGGAGCACTCAGGGGCCTTCAGGCCTGGAAAAACCACAGCTGGGTCAGACACCAGCCGGGGCAGCTGCTGAGCTGCAGGCTGTGGTCTGCTCTTGAAAGAAAAATCATCATCCAAATGAGGATTGCCAAGGGATCCCCTTCAAGTCCGTGCCTGGCTGGGGAACCGGCGGAGGGTGTTGCCAGGTGCCAAGTGGTTGGGAGAAGAACCCCCGCGCGTGTCCAGGCCTCCCCACCTCAGCCC
>NW_012267351.1:3857420-3859846 GCF_000151885.1 Dipodomys ordii
GGGGGCGGGGCCTGTCGCGGGTGGGCGTGGTCTGTGTGAGTGGGCGGGGTCGGGAGGTCCGGACACGCCCCCTCCTCTCCGGGGGAGAGTCTGGGACGCGCTCACTGGGCAGAGCCTTAAAGGGCTCGCTCTCCCGGCGTGAGAGAGGTGCTGACAAACCTGCCAGCCATCACGTCCTAAGATGCTGGAACTCTCTAGCAAAGTCCTGACCCTGCTTCCTCACCTAGGAGACATTCCTACCCTGGGCCTAGGCTTCTCCTCTAGCCTGTTGATGGGACTTAGGGGCAGCGTAGGAGGAAGTCTGTCTGATTCCTAAGCCCAGCGCGCCTGGGGTCTCACTAGGGTTCGAGGCTATACTCAAAGCTGCACTCAAAGGCACCCGTGGCTTACGCCTGTGTAATCCTAACTTCTCAGGAGGCTTGAGATCTGAGGGTCAGGGTTCAAAGCTGGCCCTGCAGGTTCAGTCCACCAGAAAACCGGAAGTGGCGCTGTGGCTCCAAGTGGTAGAGCGCTAGCCTTGAGCGAAAGCGCTCAGGGACAGCGCCCAGGACCTGAGTTCAAGCCCCGTTAAAGAGAACTGGCTGCCCTGGGGCCCCAGGGTGAAGGACTCCCCAATGCCCCCATTGTCTGCCCCCTCCTTCATCCCTTCCAGGCCGCCCACCCACGTGGTAACAAGAGGCGCACACGGAGCAGGCTTGGCACGCTCGGCCCCTCCAGCACTCAACCATGACCAGTGCTGTGCAGCTCCCGGGCGACGAACACAGAGGACCGGGGGAGAAGGAGGATCCACCCCTGCGGGTCCTCCAGCCTCCCGCCTCCACCCCGCCCCCAGCCTGGGAACCCGCGGCCGGGGACGCGAGCCTGCGCAGCCACGTGGGCCGCTAGGAATTCCGAGGCCAGGGTCCTGGGGCCGCAGCGACTTCATCCCGGAGGTGGATTCCGGTGGTGGATCGGCGCTGGCTCGCGCAGCCCACGTCTCGTGCATCTGCTCGGGCGGCACGCGGGCCTCCAGGACAAACTTGGCCTCGGCCCCAGCCAAGCCATGGCGTCTACAAAAGACACCGTGGGCCTTTGGTTGGCGGTGCACTGCAATGTCGTCTCCCTCCCTCACCTTCCAATCCTCCCCCACCACCGCCCTCCCCCTGCCCCTGCCACTCCTCACCCCGCAACAGGTTGCCGTAGGTGCCCCCCCCTCCTCCGAGGGCAATTGGGACAGAAGGTATCAGGGAGGGGGGGGGGGCGGTATTGGATGCCTTTCCAGCCCTGGGCCCCACAGGACCCCTTGGCAGAAGCGCAAAGCCGGCCGGAAGACAGCCGCGCCACCCCTCCCGGTCCAGGCTCAGCCTGGCTGGCCGCGGATCAAAGAGCCAGGGCCGGGCTTCTGTGTGTTCAGATCCTATCTGCGCCAGCCCAGCGGGGCGCCTCGGCCCCCCACCTCCAGCCTAGGGTGCCTGATTTTCCTCCCTTCCCAGGGCCAGTGTCCTTGGGTCTCTCCCATCTCCTTCCCTGAAGTGGGAGCTTGACACCCACCCCCTCTTCCCTCTTGATTGGGGGGGGGGGAGTCCAGCCAAATCTGGCCCTCCCAGAATTGGACCAGGGCCAGGGGCCTCCCCAGTCTCAGCCCCTGAGGTTGGAGGGTCTGGCACTTTGGAATGAACCTCCTCTTGAGAGCTGAACTAGCATGAGGATTCATGGGGGGGGGGGGGGGAAGATGGCCTACTATATTTACCAGTGACTCAGCTCAGACAACCATCTTCAGAAAAGTTGGAAGACCATGAAATGTTGGGGGGGCACAGGCCAGTAGAGGCTGAAGTCTTCTCCAGTCCAAGAAGGAAGGGGAAAAGTCAGGACACTCAGATGCACTTTGGTTTTCTCAATTTTTCCTCCCAGCTTGGTATTAGCCTTTAATTAAAGACTATGGTCTTCGTCTTTATTGGTGTGAAAGTCATCTTTCTTTATTCAAATGGTGAGAATCTTTTTGTTTTCTTAAATATCCTTGTTTGGTAAAAAGAAAATAAGGATATTTTGGCTAATCGGTTCATTCGCTCTCGTTTCTTTCCACATTTATTATAGGGCTGTGAAATCCCCCATACAGTCAACTCCTTGCGGTGCGGGGAGAGAATAGGAGCTTGAAGAGGGGGCAAGAAAGGAAGGAGAAGCTGGGGCTTGGTGGCCACGCCTGTAATTCTAACTACACTAGGAGGCTGAGATCTGAGGATTAGGGTTCAAATCCAGCCTGAGCAGGAAAGTCCTGGAAATTCTTGTTTTTTTTCTTTTTGGGGCCGGTCATGGGGCCTGAACTCTGGGCCTGGGCACTGTCCCTCAGCTCTTCAGCTCAAGGCTAGCACTCTACCATTTGAGCCACAGTGCAACTTCCGGCTTTTTTCTTTTTGCTTATGTGGTGCTGAGGAATCGAACCCAGGGCC
>NW_012267351.1:3871276-3874914 GCF_000151885.1 Dipodomys ordii
CCCCCCCCGCCAACCCAGGGCTTCTCTGGGGGAGAGGATGTGATTGGCTGCTAGGGGCACAGAGTCTCAGCCTCCAGGACTTCAATTTTGGGGGAGATCACATCCTATTCTCCTGTCCCTCAAGCCTCCAGTTTCCGGGTGGCTCTGTCTGGGGGTGGGGTGGGGGGCGGGGGAGTGGTCCCGAGGGCAGTGTTTGCTCTCACGGTGAAAGGGACACTTTCATTTGGGGTCACGGGTGGCCTCCACTGACGGTGTGGTTTTCCTCGTCTGCACCACCGCATGCATTTCACTCAGTTCACTGCTCAGTCATTAGTTACTGACGCAAGAAAGGTTTTCCCCCTTCTGGTCAAGTCTTGCCTTTTGTTTCAATGATTTTAAAGGTCTGTCCTCCCCACCCCACCCACCCTATTTCCTCCTCTTCCACCTCTGAACCTATCGTTTGGGAAAGAGACCGTGGAGCTGCTTTTCAAAAAGACCTCACTTGACAGGTGCTGCTTGGTGGCTCATGCCTGTAATCTTGGCTGAGATCTGAGGATCATGGTTCAAAGCCAGTCCGGGCAGGAAAGTCCCTGAGACAATTATCTCCAATTCACCATCAGAAAACCAGAAGCGGTGCACTAGCCTTGAGCAAAAAGGAGCTCAGGGACAGCGTCCATGCGGTGAGTTCAACCCCACGACCAACCAACAAAAAGGCCTCGCTTTGTATCGCTGTTCCTGGCACATGTGAGGGAGACAGCACACCTTGGTAAACTGGGGGTTCTTCCCTTGCTCCAAGTGGGTGCACTCCAATCTCCTTCTCAACTTCCTCCCTGTCTCACTGCCGGGAGGGAAGCTTCTAGCATCCTACGCCTGCTGAGGGTGGTACACACAGCAGACACAAGATGAAGGCTGGGGTCTCTGCTCATCCTGATTCATTGTGGGACGGCTTCTGTGGCTGAAAACTCCCCTTCTGAAATCCACGCCCCCCCAACCCCGGGTCTGCATTGGGGGTTCCTCAGTTGTAGTGGGCTGGGCCACAGTCACTTGCCTGTGATGGACTGGAGGCCCAAGCCTGAGCCCCGGCGTGGAATGGGGACCCCCCCCCTGCACCGTCTTGGCCCTTGGGCTTGTCCTGGGTGCTTGGTTTCTGGAAAGGCAGGGATTGAGAAGCTGGGCAGCCTCCTGACCCTTGCATAAGTGCCTGGATTTCTATTTGCACCTTGGAGCCAGAAACATGTACTGTGCCCTTTGCTCAGCCCAGCTTCCAGGACCTCAAACTGGGGGCCTGGGAAACACTGCCTTGGCTTTTCTTTTGCAGTCACAGAAAGTCCCAGAGGCTTCTGGGCACCAGCTCACAGGCTGGCTTGGGGAGCTGTAAGGCTGGCACAGGGAAGACCGGCCTTCTCTTGTTGTCACTTCCAGAGCATGCGCAGAACAGGAAGTTTGGGTCACTATGTCCCCTGAACAGCAGAGACTATTCCTTACCGACTTCAAGGCGTGGGAGAACAGGGAGGGTCAGGGAGGGTCCTGGAGGAGGCCACACTGCCCACTAACACACAAGTGAGGTAGGAGGCAGGAAGTGGGGGGGGCCTGTGGAGCAGAGCTGGGGGGCTGATCCTCCCACCCCTCCTCCAGTCTCTAGAGAGACTGCTAGAATTTAGGACCTCCAAACAATGCACCTAAGGGAAACTGAGGTACAGAGGCAGGACAGGAAGCCTCTGTCACCCCATCACCCATCAATTTAGGAACCCTTTGCTCTAAGTTCAAGAAATCAAACATGCAACAAGCATAAAACAAATCCCAAGGACCTATTTCATGCCCTGTGCGAGAGCTGCTTTTTCTTTCTTTCTTTTTTTTTTTTGTCGGTCATGGGGCTTGAACTCTAAGGCCTGGGCGCTGTCCCTCAGCTCTTCAGCTCAAGGCGAGCGCTCTACCACTTGAGCCACAGCGCCACTTCTGGTTTTCTGGTGCTTAGTTGGTGATGAGAGTCTCACAGACTTTCCTGCCCAAGGCTGGCTTTGAACTGCGATCCTCAGATCTCAGCCTCTCCTGAATAGCTAGGATGACAGGTGGGAGCCACGGGCACCCCGACCACCCTGGGTTTTCGAGCATTAAAATAAGAGAGAGCTGGGCACCCGTGGCTCACGCCTGTCATCCTACTTACTCAGGAAGCTGAGATCTGAGGACTGTGATTCAAAATCAGTCCAGGCAGAAACGTTTATGAGACTCTTATCTCCAATTAACCACAAGAAAACCGGAAGTGGCACAGTAGCTAAAAGTGGTAGAGCACTAGCCTTGAGTGAAAGAGCTCAGGGAAAATACCCAGGTCCTGAGTTCAGGCCCCATGACCCACAAAAAAAAAAAAAAAAGAGGTTTGTTGTTGTTTTTTCCTAATGGGGAGGACAGTGGTACTAGGCCTTGAACTGTGGCCTTGGGTGCTGTCCCTTAGCTTCTTTATTTTGCTTAAGGCTAGCATTATGCCACTTGAGACACAGCTCTACTTCTGACCTTTTGCTAGTTTATTGGATATAAGCGTCTCCCTGCCTGGCCTGGTTTCAAACTGATCCTCAGATCTCAGCCTCCTGAGTTAAGGATTACAGGTGTGAGCCACTGGGGCCCAGTTTAGGAAGTTATTTTATGGGGCTGGGAATGTGGCTTAATGGTAGAGCACTTGCCTAGCATGCAGGAAGGCCTGAGTTCAATTCTTCAGTACCACATAAACAGGACAGTGCCCAGGCCCTGAGTTCAAGCCCTGGGACTGCCTCCCCTCTGGAAAAAAAAAAAAAAAGGAGCTATTTTATGTAACTACTTGGAAGAGTTTGTAGTCTTGTGTTTGCTAAATAGATAAAAATTAATTACACAACTCAGCTAGACCCAGTACTGTAGATATACAAAACTTGACATCAATCATCTATTTAGTCTTCATAACAGCCTAATGAGGTCCGAATGACTAAGATTAGGAACAGTGAATCAGGAAGGTCAAGTTCTTTGCCCAAGGTCACACAGCTGGTAGAAAGCAGAGCTAAGGTCTAAGCCAAGGGCCGTGTGCCTGCTCCATACCCTCGTTCTGTATTTCAGGGCTTGGCAGTCTCTGAAAGGAGGTGAAGTGTCCCCCAGAATTGGTTCCAGGGCTGGGCTGTCCCAAGGCTGGCTGGAGGACTAACTGTGGGTCCCAACACCAACAGAACTTGGAAACAGGAGACTTGGGTTCCTTCCCTGATCTCTCTGGACTGTGGGTCTAAGGGATCCTGCTCACCCCATTTTCTGTTCCTCCCCACATGTTCTTACATCTCTTTAATGTCTGCATCGTTGAGCAGAACCAGGACCCAGCAGGGGACACATGCCCAGTCAATATTTGTTGGTCCCAAGGAGGACTCCAGACATGCGCACACCACTTAACGTTTCCTGTCTGGGATCTCACTTCATCCGTACAGAACGAACACTGAGAGGTCCAGTTTTTAACCCCATTTTACAGATGAGGAAACCACGGCTCCGAAAGAGGAAATAACTTGCTCCGATGATGTCATCCAGCTTGAACCTTGGTCTTTTAGGGCTCCCAATCATCCCTGGCTCTATATCCTGCAGAAGTGTCTCCCTTCCTTGTATGCAGATGAAGGGGAGGGCAGCGGTCCTCAGATAGTGGAGGGACCCCCCCCCCC
>NW_012267351.1:3874964-3878794 GCF_000151885.1 Dipodomys ordii
GAGCTACCTTCCCAGCCCCAAAAGTCCTGGAAATTCTTATCTCCAATTAACCACCAGAAAACCAGAAATGGAGCTGTGGCTCCAAGTGGTAGAGCACTATCCTTGAGCAAAAGAGCTCAGGGGTAGTACCCAGGCCCTAAATTCAAGCCCCATGGCTAAACAAAATAAAAGGAAAGAAAGAAAGAAAAAAAGAGAGGAAGGGAGGGAGGGAGCAAAGGAGGGAGGGAGGGAGGAAGAAGTTGAGTGCAAGCCTCCATACCCACAGTGAATCCAGGCTGGAGGATGCCATATTTAGGGACTGGCCCCTAGCTCGCTCTGTGGAGGTGGGAGGGGCAGAGGTGTCCTGCCCAGTAGGAATGCTTTGAGAAGCTGAGAAATTGTTAGAGCCCAGATATATGGGCCGTGGGTAGAAGGAGCTCAGATACAGTGAGATCAAATAGCCTTCGAGTTCTTAGGGTGGCTTCCTGAAGGAAGTGGACTTCATGTGAGCCTGGGAAAAGCCAAGGAGGGCTTGAAGGCTAGAAAGGAATCAGTTTTCCGACTAGCAGGCAAGTACTGGGAGTAGTATAGGCCTATAATTCTAGCACTGGGAAAGCTGAGGCAGGAAGATCATGAGTTCAGGGCCAGCCCAGGGGGATATAATGAGACTCTCATCATAGTATGACTGTATACCAGAGCCGTGCTAGCTGCTTCACATACATTATCTCATTTAATCATCACACCAGCCCTGTGACATGGGGCTTATCCACATCTTACTAATAAAGAAACTAAAGCTCGGAGAGGTTAAGTAAGCCACCCAACGTCTCACAGCTTAAAAATGAGAGTGTCAGAATGCTAACTGCACATTCCTGTGCTCCATTATGATCAGGAGCCCTACAGCTAGGTGGTGATGAATGAGCTGTCACAAGACAGGGTCCTGGCTTTCGGGGTGGCTCTTGTTGCACAGAGGGTCCACTTAAGAGGACTGGGGCGTCTCCCCAGATAGCCCTTATGAAGTAGTGCAAGCCCTTTGCTGGGTACTTTATAGAAGACTCAGAGCTTCTTCCTAGAGCCAGCCAGACCTGAGCCTGCTGTAAGCTGTCAGACTCTGACTCAGATTCTGTACCACAACCTCAGGCTCTGGAGTCCCATCCATGGGATAAGGAGTGTTGATCTACTGTGCCTGCTCCACTCTAGAGAGGCCTAATGAGTCTCAGGATAGAACTAAATGCAGGGAGCCCCAGGATCTTCTGAACTTATGCAGCCAAATTAGAAGTGGCAAGTAGGTTTCACTTTCATGCAAGTGAATTTGATTGTCCTTAGATTTTGTTGTTGTTGTTGGTCATGGGCCTGAACTTTGGGTGTGGGCACTGTCCCTCAGCTCTTCAGCTCAAGGCTAGCACTCTACCACTTGAGCCACAGAGCAACTTCCAGTATTTTCTGCTTATGTGGTGCTGAGGAATCGAACCCAGGGCCTCATGCATGCAAGGCAAGCGCTCTACCACTGAGCCACCTTCCCAGCCCCTGTCCTTAGATTCTTGATGGAGTCAGGGCCAAGTCAAGAACCTCAAGGCTTAAGGCTTAAATACAAGAAATCTCCAGCCTATAATCCTACTCAGGAGGCTGAGAGCTGAGGATATTGTGGTTTAAAGCCCGACTAGGTAGGAAAGTCCAGGAGACTCTTATCTCCAATAAGCCACTAGAAAACCGGAAGTGGTGCTGTGGCTCAAGCGGCAGAGCGCTCACCTTGAGCTGAAGAGCTGAGGGACAGCACCAGGCTGAGTTCAAGCCCCATGACAGACCAAAAACAAAATAAAAAAAACCTTAAGAAGAAAGTCTATGAGATGAATCTCCCCAATTAACCAGCAAAAAAAACAGCAACAACCCAGAAGTGGAGGTATGGCTCAGGTGGTAGAGTGCCAGCCATGAGCAAAAAAGCCAAGCAAGAATACAAGGTCCTGAGTTCAAGTCCCAATACTAACATATATACACACATACAAGAAAAATCTCCATCTAGGAAAGGGAAACATTGTGTTTTTTCCCCCTTGTTCTTGTTGATGGTGGTGGTGGTGGTGTTTATGTCTGCTTTTTTTTTCTTTTTTAGGGGGGCAAAGAAGAGAGTACAGAAAGGAAGGGAGGAAGGTTGAACAAATTTAATCATGCTCAGGCTATGCAGTAGACACTATGTGGAAAATGACCTATGCATGTGGGCAGGAATGGGCGGGGGGAACTGGGAAAACAAAGGAAGGGGTGATACTCTCAAAAAAGAAGAAGGAGAAAGAAGAAGAGCCGGGCTCTGGTGGCTTACACCTGTATTCCTAGCTACTCAGGAAGCTGAGATTTAAGAAACATGGTTCAAAGCTAGCCTGGGTAGAAAACTCTGTGAGACTCCTATCTCCAAATAACCCTCTCCAAACTGGAGGTAGAGCTTTGGTTCAAAGTGGTTGAGCACTAGCCTTGAATGAAAGAGCTTAAGGGACAGTGCCCAGGTCCTGAGTTCAAGCCCTACATAACCTACCAACAAAAGAAATGTGCTTTACCTGACTCCTCTATAAAGCACATTTATAATGACAATACAAGTTTGTTTGTTTGTTTGTTTTTAACTTTTTAAGGAAGAGGAGCTGGGGCTCAAAGAGGTAGAGTGCTAAGCCTTAAGCAAAAAGGGTCAGGGACAGCACCCAGGTCCTAAGTTCAAGCCCCATGATCAACCAAAACAAAACAAAAAAAAATCCTTAGCGATTTGGGCAGACCTGAATCTCCATCCTGTTGGGCCTTCCACCTGCCGTTGGCATTCCAGGCAAACAACCTTGAGTGACAGCTTCCTGTTGGGTGAACTGGGTACCAACTCTGGGCCTGCCAGGGAGATAGGGAAAAATCACTACCCCAGTAAAGAACTTAGCACAATGCCTGGTGCATTCCAAGCGCTCTAATAAATGGGTGCTCTTGAGCTAGATTTTTTTTTTCGGAAGTTGTTAGACTAATTGGCTTTTCGTGTAACGTCATGTAAATCATCTGAATGTTCTCATGGCCTGAGCCTACTTAATCACAGCTAAAGCTGCAAAGATACATTTCCTTTCCTTTCCTTTCAAGTGCCTTTAACATGAAAGGCCTGCATGAACCCTCTGACCTTTCCTAACAGGGAGACCCTTTAAATGTGGTATTTCCAGAAAATGTCTCAAAGGAGTCCCAGATGGATTTAGTAAATTACAGCAGGGAGAGGTTCCACAGCCAGCAGCCGGCAGCTCCCTTCCTGCCCCCAGCCCGCCTGGCATCCTGTTAGGACTTGCCAAAAAGCTGCTTGCAGGCGGGCTGGCTGCGGGCTCCTGGAACCTTCTCCAGCAGCAGGGCCAGCCCCGGAGGGTCTGCTCAGGGCAGAGCTGGGTCACATGTCCCCCAGGCAGACTGTAGCTTGTTCCTAGAAAAAAACAAAAAACCCACTTGGGAAATTGTAGTTGCACAGTGCGTCCAAGCTTGGGTGTCTGCAGGGGAGGGGAGGGTGGTCAGGGTGGGTTGTGATCAAAACGTAAAATGGCCATGAGGTGGCTTCCTGCAAAGGAAGCAAGAAGGGTTGACGAGTCATTTCTTCCTTCATACACAGGGAAGGAGGCCGGATCCACATGGTTGGTGGCTCACATCTGCAACCCCAGCTACTCCAGAGGTAGAAGTGAGAGGAATGAGGTTCCAGGCCAGGTCAAAGGTGAAAGGGTAATGAGATTCCCATGGCAATCAACAAGCCAGCTGTGGTGATGTGCGCCTATAGTCCTAACTGTGTAAGAGGAATAGGTTGGAGAATCACAGTCTAAGACCGGGCCAGGTAAAAAGTGTGAGTCCTGTTGGGCCCTAGTGTTTCA
>NW_012267351.1:3891935-3899028 GCF_000151885.1 Dipodomys ordii
GCGGTCCTCAGATAGTGGAGGGACCCCCCCCCCCGCCAACCCAGGGCTTCTCTGGGGGAGAGGATGTGATTGGCTGCTAGGGGCACAGAGTCTCAGCCTCCAGGACTTCAATTTTGGGGGAGATCACATCCTATTCTCCTGTCCCTCAAGCCTCCAGTTTCCGGGTGGCTCTGTCTGGGGGTGGGGTGGGGGGCGGGGGAGTGGTCCCGAGGGCAGTGTTTGCTCTCACGGTGAAAGGGACACTTTCATTTGGGGTCACGGGTGGCCTCCACTGACGGTGTGGTTTTCCTCGTCTGCACCACCGCATGCATTTCACTCAGTTCACTGCTCAGTCATTAGTTACTGACGCAAGAAAGGTTTTCCCCCTTCTGGTCAAGTCTTGCCTTTTGTTTCAATGATTTTAAAGGTCTGTCCTCCCCACCCCACCCACCCTATTTCCTCCTCTTCCACCTCTGAACCTATCGTTTGGGAAAGAGACCGTGGAGCTGCTTTTCAAAAAGACCTCACTTGACAGGTGCTGCTTGGTGGCTCATGCCTGTAATCTTGGCTGAGATCTGAGGATCATGGTTCAAAGCCAGTCCGGGCAGGAAAGTCCCTGAGACAATTATCTCCAATTCACCATCAGAAAACCAGAAGCGGTGCACTAGCCTTGAGCAAAAAGGAGCTCAGGGACAGCGTCCATGCGGTGAGTTCAACCCCACGACCAACCAACAAAAAGGCCTCGCTTTGTATCGCTGTTCCTGGCACATGTGAGGGAGACAGCACACCTTGGTAAACTGGGGGTTCTTCCCTTGCTCCAAGTGGGTGCACTCCAATCTCCTTCTCAACTTCCTCCCTGTCTCACTGCCGGGAGGGAAGCTTCTAGCATCCTACGCCTGCTGAGGGTGGTACACACAGCAGACACAAGATGAAGGCTGGGGTCTCTGCTCATCCTGATTCATTGTGGGACGGCTTCTGTGGCTGAAAACTCCCCTTCTGAAATCCACGCCCCCCCAACCCCGGGTCTGCATTGGGGGTTCCTCAGTTGTAGTGGGCTGGGCCACAGTCACTTGCCTGTGATGGACTGGAGGCCCAAGCCTGAGCCCCGGCGTGGAATGGGGACCCCCCCCCTGCACCGTCTTGGCCCTTGGGCTTGTCCTGGGTGCTTGGTTTCTGGAAAGGCAGGGATTGAGAAGCTGGGCAGCCTCCTGACCCTTGCATAAGTGCCTGGATTTCTATTTGCACCTTGGAGCCAGAAACATGTACTGTGCCCTTTGCTCAGCCCAGCTTCCAGGACCTCAAACTGGGGGCCTGGGAAACACTGCCTTGGCTTTTCTTTTGCAGTCACAGAAAGTCCCAGAGGCTTCTGGGCACCAGCTCACAGGCTGGCTTGGGGAGCTGTAAGGCTGGCACAGGGAAGACCGGCCTTCTCTTGTTGTCACTTCCAGAGCATGCGCAGAACAGGAAGTTTGGGTCACTATGTCCCCTGAACAGCAGAGACTATTCCTTACCGACTTCAAGGCGTGGGAGAACAGGGAGGGTCAGGGAGGGTCCTGGAGGAGGCCACACTGCCCACTAACACACAAGTGAGGTAGGAGGCAGGAAGTGGGGGGGGCCTGTGGAGCAGAGCTGGGGGGCTGATCCTCCCACCCCTCCTCCAGTCTCTAGAGAGACTGCTAGAATTTAGGACCTCCAAACAATGCACCTAAGGGAAACTGAGGTACAGAGGCAGGACAGGAAGCCTCTGTCACCCCATCACCCATCAATTTAGGAACCCTTTGCTCTAAGTTCAAGAAATCAAACATGCAACAAGCATAAAACAAATCCCAAGGACCTATTTCATGCCCTGTGCGAGAGCTGCTTTTTCTTTCTTTCTTTTTTTTTTTTGTCGGTCATGGGGCTTGAACTCTAAGGCCTGGGCGCTGTCCCTCAGCTCTTCAGCTCAAGGCGAGCGCTCTACCACTTGAGCTACAGCGCCACTTCCGGTTTTCTAGTGGTTTATTGGAGATAGGAGTCTCACAGTCCTTCCTGCCCAGGCTGGCTTTGAACTGCGATCCTCAGATCTCAGCCTCCTGAGTAGCTAGGATTACAGGCGTGAGCCACCAGCGCCCGGCTTGCTTTTTCTTTCTTTTTCCCCCTTTTCTTCTCCCTCTCTCTCTTTCTTTTTCTCTCTTCCTCCCTCCCCCTCCCTCTTTTGTGCCAGTCCTAGGACTTGAACTCCCTCAGCTTTTGTTGTTGTTGTTGTTCAAGGCTGGCGCTCTACCACTTGAGCCACAGCTTCCTTTTTCAGGTTTGTTTGTTTGTTTTTGGTGGTTAATTGGAGACTGAGAGTTTCACCGACTTTCTTGCCAGGGCTGGCGTCAAACTGTCACCCTCAGATCTCAGCCTCCCGCGAAGCTGTAGCTGGAATTACAGGTGTCAGCCACCTGCAAGTGGGTGGGGGGGGGGATGGTGGCACAGCATGAACTTCCTTTGTAATGAAAAAATAAACTTCATTGTCATGACAAAAAATACAGGCGGAAACGAATACTTTCATGTGTGGGGAAGGTGGGGCTGGGGATCTGGCTGCATCCACAAACAGTCCCCTCACTCCCGCCCTGGCCCAATGTGACCCAGGAGGCCCCATCTACAGCCACGGCCAATTTGTTCGGTGGAAGCTGGGGATTCCACCTGAGAGCAGTAGTGGCTGTGCAAGGCGCCCCCTGGTGGCCACATCTGGAAGAGGCCAAATCTAAATTGCATGGGCCAGGAGTACTCAGGGTTACACAGATCACTGTATATTGGAGGTTGGGTGTTCAGTTTTTATGTCAGACAGAAGCCTACGGCCTCCTGCTTAACCTGACCTCTGAATCAGGCCTAGTATCCAGACATGTTGGTCTCATTGGCCCCCAGGAAGGGTCTTTTGGAATAGAATGGCCAACACCGGGCCTGACTGGAGAGACAAGGCTGCCTCAGAACTCTCAGTCTCGTGCTTAAGCCTCATCTTCAGTGTGGGAGATGAAGGCTGTGACCCAGAGCTGGTTGAAGCCCAGTGGGGATGGTGTAAGATGGCCCAAAGAGAGACCTGGGAGTCAGAAGTCCTGGGTCTCCCTTGGCTCAGTGACATCGTAGCAAGCAATGACAATGACAATCCTTTGTGCAAGTGCTGAATACCTCCTGTGTCCAGGACGCCCTGTGATACCAGCTTCAGAAGAAATCACAGAAAGGGGCTCCCTCCCCCACAGAAAACTCTCAAAGATAGAAGGAATGATGTAATGTTTGAACCTGGATCCTCAGTTCTCAGCCTTCTGAATAGCAAGGATTACAAGTATGAGCCACAGGTGTCTAGCTCTGTCTGTCTGTCTGTCTGTTTGTCTCTCTTTTGGTTGGTCATGGGGTTTAAACTCTGGGCCTGGAGTCTAAGTTCTTGCTCAAAGCTAGTGCTCTACCACTTTGAGCCACAGTGTTACTTCCATTTTTTTCTGGTGAATTGGGAATGAGTCTCACTGATTCTCCTGTCTGGGCTGGCTTTGAACTATAATCCTGAAGTCTCAGCCTCCTGAGTAGCTAGGATTACAGGTGTGAGCCACCTGCACCCAGCAAACTTCTCTCTTCCTCCTTAAATACTTGAGAGCAAAGCCCAGCCGTGAGGTCATTTCAGTGTGTACTGAAGTATACGGATGGGCAGAGTAGGTATTCCTAAAAATATAAGCATTTCTTCTACAATCACAAGGGCATTTTCAAGTCCTTCACAATGACTACCTCTCACCTGGCGCGGGAGCCAGGCTCTCATCACACTCATTTTATGGATAAGCAAACAGAGGATCTAAGTGACTTGGCTCAAGGTCCCACCGTGCTGGACGTGGGATTTGAACTTAGGGAGTCTGACTTGGGGGCCCACCCTGGACATCATTTTGTCTGGGCCTCAGTTTCCCTCCCCTGAGTTGGGAAAGATAATGAAGGGTTGGCAGCTCCACTAAGCTAAATGCATGAGTGTACCGTGTTATTCTTGCTTTTTACCAACAGCGAAAATAATAATAATGGAACCAAGCAGGCAGAAGATAAAGTGAATAGAAAACAGGTATAATTGGAAAGAAATATGACAGTGAAAGGAAATACATGTTTGTGGACTCCCTTGCCTATATGTTAGATTTCCTTTTTATCTTATTTAATCTTCACTCTGATCCTCTTCCTAATGAGCAGCTTCGTTTTACAGGTGAGGGATCTGAGCGCTCAGGGGGAGGAAGCGCGCAGGGTCACACTGGTAGCTGACAGGAGCAGCTTTTGAAGTCAGCCTGGTCTCTTGGGGGTGGCAGAAAAATCCTAGGGTGTGTCAGTCACTGAAGATGGCTGATGCCAGGGGCTTCGGCATCCTGCCATTGTGGAGAATTGTGCCTGCTGGAATTATAGCTTGCAGGCTATAGACATCAGCTCTGGTGGTCTGGGAAAAATCCAGAGTTCACTGGCAACATATGGAACAGATCACAGGATGGATGAAAAGGAGCAAGCAACTCTGGGGCAACTGGTCCCCCTGGGCCTTGCCCTGGAGGGAATCTCTTATCTGTCCCTTTCTCTGGTAAGGTATGATGGGCAGGTACTGGGACTTGAACTCAAGGCCCGGGAGCGGTCCTTTAGTTTTTTTATATAAAGCTGGCATTCTACTACTTGAGCCGCAGCTCCACTTCTGGCTTTTTCTTTTTCGTTTTTTTTTTTTTTTTTGTCAGTTGTGGGTCTTGAACTCTGGGCCTCAGCTCTTTAGCCCAAGGAGCACTCTACCACTTGAGCCACAGTGCCACTTTGGTTTTCTGATGGTTAATTGGAGATAAGAGTCTCACAAAGGGCTGGGAAGGTGGCTCAGTGGTAGAGCGCTTGCCTTACATGCATGAGGCCCTGGGTTTGATTCCTCAGCACCACATAAGCAGAAGAAAAAAAAAAAGCCAGAAGTGGCGCTGTGGCTCAAATGGTAGAGCACTAGCCTTGAGCTGAAGAGCTGAGGGACAGCACCCAGGCCCAGAGTTCAGGCCCCACGACTGGACCCCCTTCCCTCCCCCCCAAAAAAAGTCTCACAGACTTGCCTGCCCAGGCTAGTTTTGAACCATGATCCTCAGTTCTCAGCCTTCTATGTAGCTAGGATTACAGGCGTGAGTACTGACTTTGTGTGTGTGTGTGTGTGTGTGTGTGTGTGTGTGTGATCAGTGGAGAGGAGTTAAGTCACAGATTTAGGCTGGATTTGAATCTCAATCTTCATATCTCAGCCTCCTGAGTAGCTAGGATTGTAGGCCACCAGTGCCCAGCTTTGTGAGACCTAGAACCTGAGGAAGAATCCATCAGGAAAGCTCAGTCCTTGCGTGGCAGGGGAGTATGGCCCCTGCCCATTATAGATAGGAGGCTGGCACTTCCTTGGAAGGTTCGAGAACACGGGTCCCTAGCTAGGGCTTTTTTCAAGGAGACACAGAGTAGGACTCGGAGGGGAATCCCCGAGAAGACTGAGCGGGCTATGGTTTTCACACTGTAATTTTGTTTCTGCTCCTCACTGTGAGTCACACGTAAAAGTGTCTTGTTTTTCTAGGCCTTTGCTACTGCCACTACCTTCCTCGCAGCTGCTGCCTCCAAAGCAACTGTGGGCTGGGTCCCAGGCTGCAAGAAGCCCGGATCTAGAGGAAGGGTAGGACCCCACCTGCTCTGGGGTGCTGCAGCTGTAGGAGCAAAGCAAGTGTGGAGGGATTTTCTAGCCTGTGTCTCACATGCAAATCGAGTATGGAAGAGCAGTGCCCTGGCAAACCTGCTGGCTGACCGGGTAGCTCTGGCTTTGTTTCCTGAAAATGTTCAACACAACTTGTTCCCAGGGAGAGCTTTGGCTACCTCTTCCTCCTAGAGACCTGCCCTGGCCACGGGGAGGTTGGTGTCTCTGGGCCTTTGGTATGCTGCCCTGAGTGCCCTCACTCAACATTAAACATTCCAGCTGATCAGGGGGGTGGTGGCTGTAGTCCCAGCACTTGGGAGGCTAACACAGGGGGCTTTCTTGAACTCAGCAGTTGGAGGTGAGTCTTAGTCACATAGTGAGACTCTACCAAACAAACCAACAGCCAGGTGCAGGTGACTCACATCTGTAACCCCATCTACTCAGGAGGAGGCTGAGATCTGCAGTTCAAAGCCAACCCAGACAGGAAAGCTCACAAGATTCTCATCTCTAATGAACTACTAAAAAGCTAGACGTAGAGCTGTGGCTCAAATGGTAAAGCACTAGTCTTGAGTGGAAAGAGCTAAGAGACAATGCCCAGGTTCTGAGTTTGTTTGGGAATAAATACATAAACAAGCAACATCTGCTTCCCTGTTCTCTCAGGTGGCTGTGCACAGGTCTAGCACTTGGGAATGTGGTGTTGAAGCAGGACTGGATTGGACTGGACCAGGGCCAGGCTGTAGTGGCAGGGCCTAGGGATAAAGGGCAGACTCCTGCTCATGCGCAGTCTCAACCCTTCAGCTTTAAGGTGTCCATGGGCTTTCTGGAAGAGATTTGAATGCTCTGATTTGAAAAGATGTCCTCCTACCCTGAGCCACTTGCCACTGGGATAAGTTGGAGGCAAAGCAGAGTTAAGGAGCTCAGCTGGGTCTCTATTCCTCAATGGTTTCCATTTGGAGCTTTAATGAGCCAGATTATTTTGTGTGGACTTTTTCATTTTTACCGTGAATTAATTTCAAAACCAAGTCATGAGGTTAAATAATGATGATTCATTAATCAATCCAGGCTGGGTTTTCTTCCAAAAGAAAACAAAATACCATTGTCAAAATGTTGAGAACAATGGGCTGGGAATGCACCTTAGTGGTGGAGTGCTTGCCTAGCATGCATGAAGCCCTGGTTCCATTCCCCAGTACCACATACACAGAAAAGGCCAGAAGTGGTGCTGTGGCTCAAGAGATAGAGTGCTAGCCTTGAACAAAAGACGCTCAGGGAGGTCTGGGAAGGTGGCTCAGTGGTAGAGTGCTTACCTTGCATGCATGAGGCCCTGGGTTCGATTCCTCAGTATCACATAAGCAAAAAGCAAAAAGCTGGAAGTGGTGCTGTGGCTCAAGTGGTAGAGCACTAGCCTTGAGCTGAAGAGCTGAGGGACAGCGCCCAGGCCCAGAGTTCAGGCCC
>NW_012267351.1:3899078-3901439 GCF_000151885.1 Dipodomys ordii
GAGCCACAGTGCCACTTCCGGCTTTTTTTTTCTTTTTGCTTATGTGGTGCTGAGGAATCGAACCCAGGGCCTCAGGCATGCAAGGCAAGCGCTCTACACTGAGCCACCTTCTCAGCCCCCAGGCTTGTGTTCTTATAGAGCAGCTCTGTCCTGTGGGTTCGGAGGGTTGGTGATGTATGAGTTCTCAATGGCTAAAGCTAGGACTGGCTTGTCAGAAGAAAAACTTCACCCTGGTTCTCTAGAGGAAGAGTCTGGAGTCTGCTACACCACGGTGACTTCAGCAGTGTCACTCAGTATTCAATGTGCTTGGTCACTCTTGAGCTTGTAGACCTGCCCCATGTCTCTGTCCCTGCTCCACCACCATTGGCTTGTTGAACAAACTCAAGTAAATCCTCTGAATTCTCTGGGTCTGAATCATCTAGAAACTCTAGGTATTTCTTTTCTTTCTTTCTTTCTTTTTTCTTTTCTTTTTTTAATCGGTCATGGGGCTTGAACTCAGGGCCTGGGAGCCTGTCCCTGAGCCTCTTTGTGAACACTCTGCCACTTTGAGCCACAGCACCACTTCCGGTTTTCTGGTGGTTAATTGGAGATAAGAGTCTCATGGGCTTTCCTGCCTGGACTGGCAGAAACTGTGATCCTCACATCTCAGCCTTCTGAGTTGCTAGGATTACAGTGTGAGCTACCGGTACCCGGCTAACTCTAGGTATTTCCATATGGGGTGCAATGGGGAGCTCATGCCAAGGGACATCACAAACATAAAAGTAGGTGGGGTGCGCCAAGTGCCAGCCTTGATGTGGGATCTGCCTGCAGCTTCACAGAAGAATGTGGCCCACATTAACCCCGGTTTCGCTGCCCAGGGCTCTTGAGGTAGAAATATCTAAGAAAGAAATGTCATTAGATCTCTACTTTGTGCACTGGGATTTGAACTCAGGGCTTCATCTTTGCTAAGCAGGTGCTCTACTGCTAAGCCACACCCCCAAGTCCTTTTTGCTCTGGGTTGTTTTTTTTTGGTTGATTTTTGTCGATTGTGGGGCTTGAACTTGTGGCCTGGGGGCTGTTTCTGAGCTCTTTTGCTCAAGGCTAGCACTCTACCACTTTAAGTCACAGTGTCACTTCCAGTTTTCTGGTGGCTAATTGGAGGTATGGGTCTCATGTTCTGCCACCCGTGGCTTATACTTGTAATCCTAGCTACTCAGGAGGCTGAGATCTGAGGACTGCGGTTCAAAGCCAACCAAGGCAAGAAAGTCTGTGAGCCTCTCACTGCCATTTAATCACAGAAAAAGCTGAAAGTACACTATGGCTCAAGTGGTAGAGCACTAGCCTTGAGCAAAAGAGCTCAGAAATAGCCCCCAGGCCCAGAGTTCAATCCCCAAGACAAGTAAAAAAAAAAGAGTCTCCCAGACTTTGTAGCCTGGGCTGACTTTGAACCATAACCCTCTCAGATCTCTCAGCTGTTCTAATTTTTTTTTTTTTTTTTTTGCCGATCCTGGGGCTTGAATACAGGGCCTAGGCACTGTCCCTGAGCTTCTTTTGCTCAAGGCTAGCATCTACCACTTGAGTCACAGTACCACTTCCAGTCTTTTCTGTGTATGTGGTTCTGAGGAATCAAACCCAGGCTTCATGCATGCTAGACAAGCACTCTACCACTAAGCCACCTTCCCAGCTCTGTTCTGGTTATTTTTGAGATAGGATCTTGTTTATGTTTCAGGCCCTAGGCTGACTTGTACCATCATTCCTCTATTTACAATTCCTACCACAGCTGAGATGACCAGTCATACCACCATACCTAGCTTTTCTGTTGAGATGGGGACATCTCACAAACTATTCACTTGGGTTATCCTCAAACTCCGATCCTTCTGATTTCAGCCTCCTGAGTAACTAGGATTCTGCACATGAGCCACTCTGCCTGTCTTACATCTCTTTTCTTGACACAGGCCTATAAAGAGCTTTGCTTCTCCCTAGGCCCCAGAACTGACAAACTGCAGCGCTCAGAAATTTTTGGTGGGGGGGATAGATGGGCATATAGATCATTCTTGGTAGGGATCACTTAGGTGCAGTACCTGCAGTCAGGATCTTGCCATCTTGTGAGAGATACCAGGACAAACAGAAGTCCTGGAGGACTCAGATCATGGTATACAATGTGGAAGTCCAGGAAAACATCTTGGCAGAAGGCAAGTGGGATGAAGAGGACAGGGATTTCTATAAGGGAGACAGTGGCCCAGTCTCTGATCTCTGGTAGACTCTCACTCCACAGTGCCCCAGGATACCAGTGATCAGAATCCCTTGAGTAGAATTTGGCCTTCCATTGAGTCTCAGGTCTTGGACCCTAATGCGTTCCCAGCCCGTGTCCATGGGGGAAAA
>NW_012267351.1:3915564-3962789 GCF_000151885.1 Dipodomys ordii
TGGCTCAAGTGGTAGAGCACTAGCCTTGAGCTGAAGAGCTGAGGGACAGCGCCCAGGCCCAGAGTTCAGGCCCCACGACCGGACCCAAAAAAATAAGAAAGAAAGAAAGAAAAGGAGCTCAGGGACAGTGCCCAGGCCCTGAGTTCAAGTCCCAGGACTGGCAAAAGAAAAAAAAAAGAAAAGAAATGTTGGGAACAAGATGTTTGCGATCTTAGGGGTTTTGATTTTAGCTACAAAGGTCCTGATAGGACTAACAGGCACTGTTTTGTTTTTGCATTTTGCTGGTACTGGGGCTCGAACTCAGGGCCTAATGCTTTCACTTAGCTTTCTTTTGCTCAAGGCTGGTGCTATATCACTTGAGCCACTCCTTCACCTGTAGCCTTTTGCTGGTTAGGAGTCTTAAGGATACTATGTCTGCCCGGGCTGGCTTTGAATCTCGACCTTCAGATCTCAGCCTTCTGAGTAGATAGGATTACGGGTGTGAGCCACCGGAGCTCAGTTTTATTTGTTTTCCCTATGGCAGTCATAGCTTTTGATCTCACAGGGAAGTGTTTTGGGAAGAGGTAAATGTGGAAATCCTGTTGGGGATGTTCTCTGTGGGGTCATGAGCCTGTAGATCGATCCAGCAAGAAATCACTCCTTCCTGAGAGGGTGCAGCAAGGCCTCAGGCGCTGAGAAAGGACTGGCCCTCAGGCTGCGGTGCAGGCAGGAGTACCTCAAGCGTTCCTATGTCTTTGTTAAGAGTGAGTCCGGATGCTGTTCTCAGCCTTGGCATTGTGGGTATTTGTGCATTGCAGGATGCTCAGTAGTACCCTTGGACTTGGCTCATAGATGTCAGAAGCCCACACAGCATGCCTCGTGTCTCCGCTTGGACGGCCTGGACATTGGTAAATGTCCCCTTGGTGGGAAATTACCCCTCGTTGAGACCCTCTGAGTTAAAATGTAATATGCATTCACTGTAGGACATATAGATTAGCTTGGAAAATAAGATGAACATAAACTGCATTTCCAGTAACTAGCATTAGTGACCCTGTGAAGCTTCAGCTGCTCTTCCTTCTCTACTTTCTTTTATTCACTTTTAATATTTCAAGTAGAAACTTGTGGGATTTTTTTGCCCAGGTTGGCCTTCAACTGAATTTCTCCTACCAATACTGGAAATACAAGTGTGAACCACTATACCTGTCTTGTTTATTGAGATGGTCTCCCTAATATTTCTGTGTCTGTACTGAAGTTTGGACTAAGGCCTAGTGCTCTTGTTCAGATTTTATTTTTTTCTCATAGCAGGCACTTGACCACTTAAGTATAGGCATTCTGCTGGTTCACTGGAGCTAGAGTCTGTCTAGTGGCCCTCTGTCTGCCCAGGTAGGGAGTTTGGAGGTCAATGTTCAGGGACATTGATGACCTGCTTTCTACAGACATGACCTCATGTGGGGTCCCAGGGCTTGTTAGCTTTGCCCTAAGCCGAATAGCAGGATAGCTGTGTCCCCACCCTGACCCAGGGATCTTGAGCACCTCAGTGGAGCTAGTGCTGAGGGCTGCTGACTTGAGAGGGACAGAGAGGTGAGGTTCACAGCTGGACACGTTCAAGGGGTACCTCACAGGTTATGGACTGATCAACAAGGGAGGGGATACCTTGGCCATTTTGAAATGTTCTCTGGAGAGTGTCATCTCAACATTGGGCACCTCCTGGACTTGGTGGATGCTGGTGTAAACTTGACAGCTCAATGCCGGCTCAGGAGCCTTCACAGAAGATGTAGAATGTTTCTGTCAGGCCCATGATACTAGCACACATCTAAGATCATGGCTGGGAGGCCTGACGGGACTGTATAAAGGATGCCACCAGTCAGCTGTGCCCTTGCAAGTCAGGAAGGCGTGGTTGGGGTGGCAGTCTCCGCCTGGAGTCCTGCAGCCTGGCCTGGTTTCTTGGGATACAATGTAGGAGGTGCTTGGACATAAGTGTCAAAAAGTTGAGTCCCTAACTGTGTTCAGAAAACTAGGTGAGGGCTGTGAAGGTGGCTCAGTGGTAGAGCGCTTGCCTTGCATGCATGAGGCCCTGGGTTCGATTCCTCAGCACCACATAAGCAGAAAAATCTGGAAGTGGCACTGTGGCTCAAGTGGTAGAGTGCTAGCCTTGAGCTGAAGAGCTGAAGGACAGTGCCCAGGCCCAGAGCTCAGGTCCCATGGCCAAAAAAACCACACACACACACAAAACCACAAAAACAAAACCAAAAACCTAGGTGAAACTGGGCACTGGTGGCTCACACCTGCAATCCTAGCTACTCAGGGGTCTGAGATTTGAGGATCATGGTTCAAAGCCAGCCCCAGGCAGGAAAGGCTATGAGATTCTTATCTCCAATAAACCACTAGAAAACTGTAAGTGGAGCTGTGGCTCACTGTGGTAGAGCACTAGCCTTGAGCAAAAGAATTCAGGGACAGGCCCAAGGCAGGGACTCAGAGATCACTCCCCCCCTCTTCCCCAGGATAATTTTACTGATGAAGCTTTTGTTTTGAAGTGAGTGCTTCAACCTTTATTAAAATCTTTACAGCTGGGCAGTGGTGGCTCACGCCTGTAATCCTAGCTACTCAGAAGGCTGAGATCTGAGGATCAAGGTTTGAAGAAGGCCTGGGTAGACAAATCTAAAAGGTTCTTATCTCCAATTAACCATCAAAAAGCTGCGAGTGGCTCAAGCGGTAGAGCATCAGCTTTGAGAGAGCTCAAGGGACGGTGCCAGGGCCAGAATCCAGGTCCCACGACCAACCAAAATAAAAAAAAAAGAACAAGTCACTGTAATTTCCTAAAGACGTATTTGTTTAGTTAGTTAATTAGTGCCAGAACTCACACTCATGTCAGAGCTCCCAAGTTAGTCAATGCATTTCCAGGGTTCCAGTTATCAGAGACGTTCAATACACCTCCAGTCTCCTTGGCAGCCCTGCTGCTTCTCAAAGCACTCTACCGCTGAGCCACCTTCCCAGCATTAAAGTATTCATAGTCTGAAGTTGCCAAGCCAGGGGTGAGTGCAGAAATGAGAATGCAAGGTTTAGAATCAGAAAATCTGAGTTCAAATCCTCACCCAGCATCATGAGCTCAACGCTCACTGCTTAGATTTTTGCTTCTTCACCTGGTTTTCGTAGCTAATGGGCCTTAGTTCCAAACTGGGTGGATAAATGAGGTCATGCCCAGGACATACGTGGCTGCTCCAAGGCCCGAGTGGCTGAGTGCTGGGGTTTCTCCCTGGCATCTACTCAAGCAGGAAGGCCAGGCCTCACGTCAGAAGCACAGAGCCTGCTCAAGCTTATAGATCAGTTGCTGTACTGGGGGATTCAAAGCCAGCTCTGTGGCACACCTGGTGCTAAGGAACATCCTCTTCTCTAGGTCTGTTTCCTTCTCGGCAAAGTGTACAATGCTAGGACCCCAGTGTTGAGTACTTAGAAAGGGACATCTACACAATCAATGCTCATAGACACTTGTACCAGTGGGAGAACCTCTGTAACTGTCTTTTCTTTCCTTCCTTCTTTCCTTTTCTTTCTTTCTGTCCCTCTCTCTTTCCTTCTTTTCTTTCTCTCCTTGTTCATAGTGCAGCTCAGCCTTTGTCCTCCCTTTCTTCTTCTCTGTCCCCTCTATCAACATCCTTAAAAAAGCCTAGCTCACAAGGCTGTGTAAAGAACTTTCCTCATTTCACCCAATCTGAAACATTCATGGGGTTCAGAGAATCTTTACTGAGTGTCCATTCTACCACCTTCCATGGCCCATTTCTGTACTTGAGTCCTACTTTTAGTCACCCTATCTTATGGCACAAATTTTCTTCTCTAGAGTCTGTACAGTAAGGGATCTTACAAATTTGCATGTAGTCTCTGAGCTAGTTTGTGTGCTGGCAGCCTCGCTGTCTGGAGTTTTCTCCCTGACCCCAGACCTCCTCATCTAGAGCAGTACCACCAGCTTGGCCAACTGCAGATGGAGCTGAGCATGCTTAGAAGGTCCAAGAGCTACCACTATCCAAAGCCCTGAAAAGGTAGCCCCCAAAGGGGGCTTCAGACTATTACTGTGAGTCTTTGTGGGTTGTGCGGAGATCAAAGTCTGAAGGAAGTCAAAGGTTGGTCTCTCACAAAAACATCGTATTTTTAGAAGCATTCAGTGGTTTAGGATGTTTGCCCCATGCTACTTTTTAGTGGAGGGGGTAGGGGTGACTTTAGGCTGTGGGTAATAGGAGCAGGTTTCCTGGCACAGGCTAGGGGGGAGGTGGGAGGAGAGCCTTTCACAGCCTATCTTTCCTAAAGGTCATGGTGATCATCAGAATTGAGGACCCTCTTTAGAGATGGGCAAATTGAGGCCCAGAGAGGAGCCAGAGGTTTAACAAATCTCCATCTTCCATCCCACCTCCCCCATCCATGCGCCCTCATCATCTGGGGGGGGGCTTGGGGTTTGCACACATGAAACCATTACAGAACAATGCATGCATTCTGTAATCAGGGCTAATTGGTGTGGTTCAGAAGAGGAGGCATGCCAAGCATCGGGGGCTAAGGCATCAGTGGGTCTCTGCATGAACCACCCAGGCATACTCCATGAAGAATTCAAATAGCTCCCAGGGTCTTGAAAACCTCAGGTAGGTAACAAGACAGTCAGATCTGTGGGCTACAGCTAGGAGGTGGGGCCCAGCTTGGCTTGCACAGGGGGACAAAAGGCAGGAGAGCTAGGGTGGAAGCTGAATTTATACACAAGGTGGAAGAGGTTCGAACCCTCTCTGGCGCCTCCTTTTCAGTGGTGTCTAGGAGAGCTGAGCTGGTTGCTCCCCGGATCCAAAAGGAGAAAGGCATGTTGAGGGGCTGTCTGTACCCCACCCCCAGCTCTCCTCAGAGTTCTACCTTGTAATCAGGGTGGCTCTGCCTAAATGTTTATGTCAAGTTCCCAAGCAGCCAGGCTGAGGTGGTGAGCTGTAATTTATATCATTTTTCATGCGTTATAGGCACCAAAGACTCAGACTCCTCCTGCAAATGGGAACCACATTAAACCAAGCTGGGTGGCTCCTGCCTGTCATCCTAGCTACTCAGGAGGCTGAGGTCTGAGGACCACGGTTCAAAGTCAGGCCAGGGCAGGAAAGCCCCTCAGACTATTATCTCCAATTAAACACTAAAAAGCAAGAAGTGGAGCTGTGGGTCAAAGTGATAGAGCACTAGCCTTGAGCATAAAAGTTCAGGGACAATGCTCAGACCTTGAGTTCAAGCCCCATGACTGACCAAAAACAGTATATGGGAGGGTAAACCAAGCACAAGGAACCTTAGAAAAATGCATCTTGGGAAGCCATCTACTTCTTGTTGGGATATGCCCTTACTCGGTGCTTGGTTCTACTGCTCAGTGGGGTTTTGGAGATGGCAGAGTTGACACAAGCCTGCCACGATTGTCTCTTGAGAGATTGGTCACCCCGAGGGAGACAAAGTGCTATCTGCCAAGAATGAACACACCATGGTCACATACAACATGGATAAGTCATAAGAACAAGGTAGTGCCAGACACTGGTGTCTCAGACCTATAATCCTAGCTACTTAGGAGGCTGAGATGTGGAGGATCATGGTTCAAAGCCAGTCCAAGCAGGAAAGTCTGTGAAACTCCAAAATAACCAGGAAGATGCAGGGTAAATACTGGAAGAACTTGTGGGAATGATTGCATTGGTATAAGACTGAACAGGCATGGTAACTGTATATGGAAAGGCACACTTGGAAGGGTGAAACCATTCTGAGTGGGTATGATTAGCCTAAAAGTTGGGGCAGTGGGCTACAGGCATAGCTCAGTGGTAGAGTACCTGCCCAGCAAGCACAAGGCGCTGAGTTCAAAACCTGATTACCATCACCATAAAAAATAAAATGAGGAGCTGGGAAGGTGGCTCAGTGGTAGAGTGCTTGCCTTGCGTGCATGAGGCCCTGGGTTTGATTCCTCAGTACTGCATAAGCGGAAAAAGTTGGAAGTGGCACTGTAGCTCGAGTGGTAGAGAGCTGAAGAGCTCAGGGACAGCACTCAGGCCCAGAGTTCAGGCTCCATGACAGACAACAATAATAACAACAGTATTAATAATAAAATGATAAACTGGTTGTTCTTGTACCATTTACCCAGTCTGTAAAGCTGGGTAATGGTGGTTTATGCCTATAATCCTAGCTACTCAGGAGGGTGAGATCTGAGGAATGCAGTTCAAAGCCAGCCTGGGCAGGAGAGTCCCCTTGAGACTCTTATGTCTAGTTAACCACTCAAAAACCAGAAGTAGAGCTGTAGCTCAAAGTAGTAGAGCTCAGCAGAAGTGCTCAGGGACAGTGCCCAGGCCCTAAAAAAAAAAAAAAAGCAGCAGCAGCAGCAGCTGGGTGCCGGTGGAGAATCAATGTTCAAAGCCAGCCCGGGCTCTATGGCTCAAGTGGTAGAGCGCTAGCCTTGAGCTGAAGAGCACCCAGGCCCAGAGTTCAGGCCCCAGGACCGGACACCCCCCAAAAAAAACCAAAACAAAAACAAACCGAAGATAGGAACATTGAACAGCTGAGCTTGGCACTCACTTGCTCTCCATGGTTCATTTCTTTTTCTTGTTTCAGTTTTGCCTGGCTGGGTCCCCTGGGAAGATTCCCACCCCTCCCCCCACTTCCCTCCTCCAGTCTGGCCTAAGCCTAAGCCTGTGTTATGGTTTCAGTATGTCCCTCAAACAGTTCATGTGTTAAGCCAGGTACTGATGGCTCTCGCCTGCAGTCTTAGCTATTTGGGAGGCTGAGATCTGAGTTTGAAGTGATCCTGGGCAGGAATCTCTGAGAGATATATCCTCAATTAACCAATATGCTTGCACATGCACATGCATGCACGCACACACACACAAAGTCCACACATTGCACACTTTATACTCAAATTCATATGTTAGCTAGCTGTCTTTAGATGTGGACTGTTTAGGAGGTAGTTAGGATAATATGAGGCGATGAGGGTGGAGTCCCTATAATGCACATTTGCCTGGTCCCCCCATCTGTTGTGTTATGATATAGACAGATGCCCTCACCAGATCTGAGCAAAGGAAAGCATCAGGCTTTTGGATTTCACAGTGTCCAGAATCATGATCCAAACAAACCTCTATTCTTTTATTTTAATTAATTAATTAAATAGTTTATTGCCTAGTTCCCAAGTTTGCAATTTGAATTCAGGGCCTCATGCTGGGTCATTGGTGTTCTAGCTCTTAAGCAATGACTCTAACTTGGCTTTTCTGCCCAGGTGGGTTTTGAACCACTATTCTCTGGATCTCAGCCTTCTGAATAGCTAGGATTTATAGGTTTGTACAGCTGGTGTCCTGCTAAACCTCTATTTTTAAAAAAATGTTTATTTTATTTATTTTTCGTTGGTCGTGGGGCCTGAACTCTGGGCCTGGGCTCTGTCCCTCAGCTCTTCAGCTCAAGGCTAGCGCTCTACCACTTGAGCCACCTTCCCAGCCCTCTCCCTATTTTTTTAAATGATCCTACTTTAGATATTTTGTTGTCACAACAGAAAATTAACTTGGAAATGAAGAGAGTAAAGGGACTTCCACTCCTCACCATCCCAAGACAGCCTGGAAATTTAGGGGGCCCACCGTGGGTATAGCCTGGTGGCTTTTACTTGGTGGCATTAGGAACAGGTTCCTTTGTCCAGAGACATCCCACATTTTCCCTCCTGGAGTCAGACATTTCAGAGCTGTCTGACCATCCCGGACTGGCTTCCTTAGCTGCTGTCGCTGTCCCCGGGGGGGACAAGGAAATCAACGGACCAGAGGACTCAGCGCAGAGCCATCAATGTCACCTTTTCCCCAGGGACCACCCAGGAGAGCCTTGGCTGTGAACACAAGGTATCTCTCTAGAACCTGAACCTTTTTGGAAAAAAAAAAAAGAAAAAGAAAGAAAGAAAAGAAAAGGAAAAAAAAAGTCTCTGATCTTCAAAGTTCTGTTTGCTCTTTTTCTCCAAGAACTATCGATGGGGTATTGCCTGTTAATGGGGAACAAGGAATCCCTAAACACGGAGGCTGAAGAACTATAAGAAAGTGAAGTGTGGGCGAGGTTGGGGGGGCCTAGTGCGGGGGGGCTGGCTTCCTCTACTCTCCTTATTTTTCTGGGCCATACGAGTCTCCCCAGACACAGAGTACTGGCTCTTCCCCAAACCTTTCAGGTGAGAAACTTTCCATTGTTGCCTTATCTCTGGGCAATCTGCTCCCCTCGCTCTCTGTAGAACCACAGGTGCACAGAGATCTGAGGCCTCATCTGTTCCACTTCATGCCCAACAGAGACGCGAACCCCAAGCATGAAAAGGCACCCACAACCGCAAGGCCCGGTGTGCACCCTCTGAAACCATAGGTAAAGACAATTACCGGCAATTTCCATAGCATGGTTTGCGTTTTGGTCAAAGGCCATGCAAGCATTCTTACCAGCAAGCCGAAAATATAAATATTCCCACCGCATGCTGCCTTCAACAGTGCGCGATGAAAACTGTGGTTGCTTTGTCCTGGCTCTTCCTTTTAACAGTCAAAACTTTCAAGTTTGATGTTGAAACTGCTTTTTTTTTTCTTTTTCTTAAAAGTGTACTTTGATGGCTCAGATAACGCTTCAAGATAAGGAAGCTGTCTTCAAAAACCGCTCACTGTACCCAGGAGCACACCAGCCATCAGCGAGCAACGTCACAGAGAAAAATCAGGCGCCTGAACTTAGGAGAAGTTGAATAGAAATGTGCTGAGTCTGAAATTCTCCCCCTCACCTGCCTGCATAGATTAAAAAGAAAGAAAGAAAGAAGAAATGCATCAAACAGGAATCAGAATGGTAGTTGGGGAGAGGAGAAAATGATAAAGAATAAAGTCCTTGAAACTTCTATCTGAGAAGATAAATAATTTACAGCTGGGTGCTGGTGGCTCATGCCTATAATCCTAGCTACCTAGGAGGTTGAGAGCTGAGGATCATGATTCGAAGCCAGCCCAGGCAGACAAATCTGAGGGATTCTTCTCTCCAGTTAACCACCCAAAACAAGCTGGAAGTGGTAGAGTACCACCAAGCCTTGAGAGAAAAGCCAAGTGAGATAGAAGATCTCAAAGTCCTGAGTTCAAGCCCCAGGTCTGGCACACACGCACGTGCGTACACGCGTGTGCGCATGCACACACACACACACACACAATACAAACAAATGTGTTTTGAAACTGTTTTCTTTGGACTGGAATATGGGGAAGTTGAAGTGAGATAAGGATCCGTCCCATCTGGTTCAGAATAGGAGCTCAGTGAGTTGGGGGGCAGGGGGCGCATACTGAACCTGTGTGGATACCTCAACCTCCACAGATAGCTGGCAGAATACTGCCACAGACAGTGGGAGAAGCCAAGGGTTTCTGATATAGCAGGCCTGCATTCCTGATCCAGAAGGCGTCCTGGACCCCAGACTTGGGGAGGAAAGGCCCCTGGGGTTGCTGACTTAAGATGCTCTTGGCCCTTTGCTATCGGGCCCTTATTGAGGGCAACTGACCACAGGAAGCAGTATGAGAGAGGCTGCTGGTGAACCAGCTTTGATGTAGCCTACGCTGTGGCTTGCTTGTGCAGATGGAGAGTTCCTTCCACACAGGCCTGTACTGCTGGGCCCTGGGTTCCCCCCTTCCCCAAGCAAGTGACTGGAAGCAGCTTCACAGCGACTGTGAAGAGCCCCCACCGCAGGCCGCCTTCGAGCAGGCAGGGCTCAGCATTACTCACAGCTTCCAGTACCCACAGGAGTTCAAACAGGAAGCCTGGGTTTTCCTCTCCAGTCGATAACAACCTGTATTCTCGCTTTCTGTTCAGTCTCAGGGGCTCCATGGGTGGAGTAGGCTTCTGGGGTGAAAGTCTCGGGTATCATGACCCTTGGAGATCTTCCCAAGATGGCTTTGGCAGAACCAACGGGGCTGGGGTCTTTGTGTCAGTAGGCCTAGAGACTGAACTAGCTCATCTGTGGTTTGGCCAACAAAGGTAGAATCTGGCTGGCCACACAGTTAGCCATCAATCTATGTCTGTACAACTGATCTAGATTGAAGACATGTCCTATATACACATAGCTCCTTCTAGGCTCCTGGTATAGCAGAGACCTCCATTTAATATCTTGGCCAGGGACTGGGAATGTGGCTTAGTGGTAGAGTGCTCACCTAGAATGCTTGAAGCCCTGGGTTTGATTCCTGAGTACCACATACACAGAAAAAGCCAGAAGTGGCGCTGTGGCTCAAGTGGTAGAGTGCTAGCCTTGAGCAAAAGCAGCTCAGGGACAGTGCCCAGGCCCTGAGTTCAAGCCGCAGGACTCACAAAAAATAAAAATATCTTGGACCAGACTCCCTGGTGGCACCTCCTGGTCTTTCTGCCCTCCCTCATTCCTACTTCAGTGGATGCTAAGTCCCCCTGTGCTTCTTCATTCATGTAGCTCCCAAATGCAGCTGTCTCCCCATACCTGCTGTGAGGTCTTCATAATTGGCCCCTTTCCACCCACAGGCTATGCAGTGACAAGCATCTTTTCTAGATGCTGAGGGACCACATCACAAAGGATGGATCTATTCTGCATCTCATCCTTATACACAAACCACTATGAGGCCTTCCAGGTCTGGAGTGACCTTCGACTTCTCAGACCTTATCCAGGGTACTTGCTGGACTTGGGCTGAGAGCTCCCAGCCACTATGGGGGCCCCTCAATACCTGATAGCTTTTCCAGCCTCCTGCACGCTGCTGTACCTGGACCTCTAAGGACATCAACTATCAACCTTTCCTCCTCACAGATCCAGCCTTAACCGTATCTCCCCTTCAACTTCCCTAAAGGTAGTCAGACTTCATATGAATGGGACCAAGCTGAAGTTC
Source organism: Dipodomys ordii (assembly GCF_000151885.1). Taxonomy (NCBI): domain Eukaryota; kingdom Metazoa; phylum Chordata; class Mammalia; order Rodentia; family Heteromyidae; genus Dipodomys; species Dipodomys ordii. The sequence continues at coordinate 3,926,385 of NW_012267351.1, forward strand.
CTCTCTTGTGGGAGCAGACGCCATGAGGGTAGAGGCTGTACACCACAGGTGTGTGCTGAGCAAGGTATTTAGTGCATTTGTCCAACAGATTTACAGCTTTGAAATTCTTTAGGCTAAGGGTGAAGTCTGTTTCTCATTTTTTTTCGATTTTATTTTTCCCTCACAGCAGGGAAGGAAAGTTTTGCTAGGCAACTGAGAAGACTGAAAGGTGAGTGTTTTAGTAGCTTAAAAGGAGAAACAGTTGAAGTTCTGTGTACAAGGGGAAACCCGTGATGTATACAGAGAAGTAGAGATTTTTAATTTCAAAGGTTCTTTTGAAAATTCATTCTTTAACATTGACTGTGGTACTGACGAGGTTTCGAATTCAAGCTTGCTACCACTTGAGCCGCATCCACAGTCCTTTTTTTTCTTTTTTAACTTTATTTTTTCCAACAAGGTCTCAAGTTTTTGCCTGGGGACAGCTTCAGATGTGATCCTCTTCCTTATCGACACCTCTCATGTAGCTGGCATTCTAGGTACACCATCACGACCTACTTGTTGACCGAGATGAGATGAATTCTTGCTTTTGCTTAAATTGGCTTTGAACTTCCATCTTTCTGATCTCTTCCTGTCAAGTAACTAGGAGAGCACGCATGAGCCACTGCACCCAGCCTAGATTTTTTTCCCCCAGTCCTGATGCTTGGACTCAGGGTCTGGACACTGTCTCTGAGCTTCTTTTTGCTTAGGGCTAACACTCTACCACTTCCAGCCTTTTCTGTTTATATGATACTAGGGAATTGAACCCAGGGCTTCATGCATACTAGGCAAGCATTCTACCACTAAGCCACCTTCCCAGCCCCAGCCTAGATTTTTTTTTCCAGTCCTGGAGCTTGGACTCAGAGCACTGTTCTTGAGCCTCTCTGTGCTCAAGGCTAGCACCACAGCACTAGTCACACTACTTCTGGCCTTTTCTGTGTGTGGTACTGAGGAATCAAACCCAGGGCTTCATGCCTTGCTAGGCAAGTACTTCACTACTAAGCCACATTCCCAGCCCCCAGCCTAGAATTTTAATGCCATAAACAATACAGATAATGGAGACAATAAATCGTATGGTTAAAGCTAGTTTTTTTTCCCCCAACCTAGTCCCCTCTTTGAGAATTATCAGCTAACTGTATTTTCTCAGTATACTTTTATTCGTGAGTCTTCAGACCCAAAGAGATTTGTTTGGGTATAGTGAGATAATATTTATGTATTTTATGTAAATCTGTTTAGCAGCTTCATTTTTCACTTGATGGCACACCTTGATCTTTGCCGTCTACTGTTATCCCACAGATAAATCTGACATTTTCAAATTTGCACTGCAGTCTACACTGAAACAACATATCCTAGTATGTAACTCAGCCTGGTTCCACTGAAGGACCAATGCTTTATTGGGTGGTGAGAGCTCCAGCAAAGGAAGTATTTGAGTAAAAGGTAAAATGGGGGGGGACCCAAATCCTTATTCCAGAGGGATGATGTTTAAACTTTTCTATACATGACAAGTACCCTGTGAGCATTCATTCATTCACTCATAAGAGGAATTGAACCTTTAGCCTCTGGCACATGCTTTACATTCCCAGTCCTATTATTTATTTTAATACACAGGGTCTTACCTGGGCACCAGTGGCTCACCCCTGTAATCTTAGCTAGTCAGGAGGGTGAGATCTGAGGATCATGGTTCAGAGCCAGCCTGGGCAGGAAAGTCTGTGAGCTCTTATCTCCAATTAACCACCAGAAAACAAGAAATGGAGCTGTGGCTCAAAGTGGTAGAGTGGTAGCCTTGAGCACAAAAGCTCAACAACAATACCCTGGTCTTGAGTTCAAGCCCCATGACATGTGTGTATGTATATATGTGTGTGTGTATATACATATACATACATATACACATATATGTGTGTCTACATACATATGGTCTTACTATGTTGCTATGTAGCTCAAGCTGGCCTAGATTTTCTTGCCTCAGCCCCCAGAATGCTGGAATTCTAGGCATGTGTAACCTTTCCCAATGCCCAACCCTGAAAAGATTTTTAAGTTACAGATTGCTGGGAAAGACCTTTGGAGTTTTAGGTTCAGGAGTCTGGGGTGTGGCCTGAGAATCTGCACGCCTTCAAAGTTCCCAGGCAAGACTGCTGGTCTAGGGATCTCACTGAGAATCACTGTGTCAGGATGGTAGATGCTCAGCTTCCACTTACCTAAAGGTGCATTCCATCCTTGGGAGACAATGCTCAGTGAGAACTCACTCTGGGCCCTCCTTCTGCTGGGAAGTAGATGCTCTAACTGGCATTCATCTTCTGGGGATAAGTCCAGAGATCTGGCTGGCAAAGCTGTCTGGTCAACTGTTGTGGCTGGGATTGGAAACCCAGGACCTCTTACCTCTTGACAAGGAAAAAATGCCTGCAGGACAGGACTTTTCTGAGCAGCAACCCACCCACTCTATACAGGACTTCATTCCCGTCTTCCCTTTGGAGCCTAATGAAGGCTCGGTGACGGGGCGAGCTGTTTACACAGCATGATTGCAAAGTGCTCTGAGGTTTTCATAAAAGAAACAACCGAAGACCACATCCCCAGAGAGGGGCTTCTAGACGTCTTGAGGCTTTAGGACCTCAAGGCTCTTTGTGTTCTTAGCCTGACTACAGGAGGTCAACCCGGGTGGGGAGAGAATATAAGGGGGTGGAGGTGGGGAGAAGCAGAAGCCTGGACCCTTGGAACTAAGAACCAGCCAGAAGAACTTCCCTTACTTTTCCAGATCTTTCTGGTAGCTTTGGAAGGCACCCTTTCACATCTAAATATGGCCCTACTAGGGGCTAAAAGGTAGACCCAGTGGGCATTTGTTTGGTGTCTCTGCATAGAACAGAACTGTGATGTTCACTAGGTTCCTTGTCCTTTGTCTGCAATCAACTGTCCATGAACGTCAGCAATCTAACTTTGATCTTCAGAAAGCAGCTTACTCAAGACGACTGGCTCCATTCTGTATTTCAAGAATCTAAAAGGAGCCAGTTGCTGGTGGCTCACTCCTGGAATCCTAGCTACTCAGGAGGCTGAGATCTGAGGATCGTGGTTCAAAGCCAGCCTGGGCAGGAAAGTCTGTGAGACTCTTATCTCCAATAAACCACCAGAAAACCGGAAGTGGCGCTGTGGCTCAAGTGGTAGAGCACTAGCCTCGAGCTGAAGAGCTGAGGGACAGCGCCCAGGCCCAGAGTTTAGCCCCCACAACTGATCCCCCCAAAAAGGAGGCAGGATGAAGGCAGGGTCACATGTCACACACAGGTCTGCCCACCTGGGTCAAGGGCAAGGGTGGCTCTGTCTGGGATCCCACCACGGCCCCTCACCCACTCTGCAGTAATACTGGAACTACAGTGGGGGTGGGCGGGACAGAACTTTCATCTGTTCTGACTCAAAACTTCACTTCTCACTTCTTTCAAGACTCTATTCCCCAACTCAGAAGGTGAAAGTGAAGCTCAGGGGAATTCTGCCGGGTGCCAAAGCTCCAGGTGTTACTTTTGGTCTTGATGGGGCTCCGTCTTGGCATTTGCCACTCCAGTCTTGCATCTCGAAGTACCAGCACCCCAGGCGGAGTCACTGGGGGCACCGAGGAACTGGGGTCATGGCCCTGAGGGGGAGGACTCACACTCTCCTGGGGACTGCCTAGGAGGGAAGTAGGGAAAAGGGGTTTGACCCTAGGAGGTTTCTTTGTGCCCACCCCCTTCCTTTGCATCCCTAAAAGGAGAGCTTTGAAGTGGCCGCCTTTGCTGCCCCCCCCCAGAAGTGTCCTTTCCACCCCACCCCACCCCACTGTGCCAGTACTTAGGCCTTGGCCTTTTCAAATGAGAAAATTCTGTGAGATGCTGAGCACTATTCCCAAATTCATCCCTGAGTGGGCCCAAGGGCTCCCCAGGGAACTGTCTTTGGATTAGAGGGAGTAGATATGTGAGATTGCCCTCAGAAACCTTTCTTAGAAGGCAGGAAGTGGCCCACCTCGCTGTCACCAAGTGACTATGGGAAGAGTCCCTGAGACCAGTGACCCCGAAGCTTGCAGGAAAGGAAAGAATCGAACCCCAGCAACGATGGGAATCTAGGAAAGGCAGAGAAAAAGCAGCCTGCACCTCGGCTTCTGTCTCCGGAGTTCCACCTCCTCCACCATTCAATCCTTCTTGACCATATTTGTAATAAAGATCTCATGGCTGAGCATCTCAGATGCCTCAGCTGCTTATTCGAATTTTCTCATTCTTTTTATTATTATTATTATTATTCACCTAGGACTTGATGGTGGTCCATCTCGGATGCTTCACAGATTGTTGGCCCCAATTCTGGTGGTGGCACGCCCAACTCGATGCCTCGAAGCGCGCGTAGTGGGTCCGCTCTCATCCGTGATTGGTCCGTTTCCTCCCTGATGTCACTGCGATCATTGTGATTGGGTATAGAAGGAGGCCACCTTGCTCTGGCTGGCTGGGAGCTCTTGCTTGGTGCCCCGCTTGGGGGAAGCGGGGCAGGGGTCTTGGTTGTGTTTTCGTGTTTATTTTTGTTTTTAAAGAATCCTTTACGTTTTATTCCTGTTTTTATTTTTTTAAGCTATTATTGTTGTTTTACTATTCTTGTTTTTCTTAATTGATTTTGTTGGCTTTTCATTTACTCGTTTAGATTTTTTTATTCACGTGTTTATAAATGTGTGTCTTTATGTTTTTGTTTTTGTGTTTATATATTTGTCTTTTTTTTTTTGTTTGTAGTGGTCAGTGCTTCGTAAGTGGCTGGCAGGACAGCACCACCCGTTTGCCAGTACCTCTGATGAGAAAATCCTCACGGAGCAATACCATATGGAGATCATTGGCACTGGTGGCTCTGGACATAGGAAGCTGGCCCCTCACCGCCTCACAGACATCAGATGACTGTGAAAGTACTCCAGATGGGAGACTAGTCTTCCTGAGTAGCAAATGAAGTAGATATCATAGTCTGTACCACTCTCGTGTGACCAGATGTACCAGGTGACCGAGGCAGCTGACCACATCTTAACTGGTGATGGAACTGGCCACCAGAGGAGAACTTCTGAGGTGAAAACTTCAGACCTTCTAGCGAAACTCCCACCACCTACTCGAGGATGAAGCCGGGAGGCTCTTCAGATTGTGAGTGCTGTCTACTACTTTCACCAGAATGGTATTATACACCTGGACTTAAAGCATAACAACATCCTGTTGGATGCCAAAGGCAACGCCAAAGTCAGTGACTTTGGCCTGGGCACCACGTTTACCCCAGGGCCGTTGCTGACAGATACACGTGGTGCCTTGTTAGTTCCAGCTTCTGAAATCTTCCTGTGCCAAAAAAAATGATGGCTGCAAGGTGGATGTCTGGAGCCTGGGTGTCTTTTTGTTTTTTATGGTCAGGGGAAACTTCCCATTTAAAGGGCAGAATTTTATCCAGATGCGGATGCAGTTTCTGCAAGCCAAGTATAATGTTTCAACTTACCTCTCTGCAAAAGAACAAAACATCACTCTATTGTTGACTGTGGAGCCCAGACAGAGGCCTAACTGTACAACAAATAATGAGGTACTCCTGACTAGGCCCAGGTGAGAAATGTTCCCTGAGTCCTTGTGAGCCAGTGCCCAACAGCCTGGATCCCACTGTTGTTACAGTAATGTCTGACATGGGTTACAATGGACCTGAGACCTGCAAATCTCCACTGGACAGAAAAAAAGCAACAGGCACATATTATTATTTAACAGCACTACTTAAGTCATGAGGCACCAGAAGCATCCAAGACATGCCAGTGCAGCCGGGAATTACTACACCATTCTCATCCCCCACACACCCTTCCACCTGCCCTTTCCCTTTGCAAAGGAGAGCCAGTTCACCTGCCCTGTTTTCCACCTTCTCTTTGTCTGAATATCAGCTATGATGACAAACAGTGGAAGAGAAGCAGAAGTGCCACTTTGCCTGCCATTCCCATTTACTTCCTGCAGAGGAAGACCACCAAGCCCAGTGCATTCTCCCACTGTTGTTCCGTGGCGACTCTCTGATGCAGCTATGAGGAGATAGCTGTCAATCAGAAGAAAACACCTGGGCTGGGAAGGTGGCTCAGTAGTAGAGTGCTTGCTTTGCATACATGAGGACCTGGGTTCGATTCCTCAGCACCACATAAGCAGAAAAAGCTGGAAGTGGTACTGTGGCTCAAGTGGTAGAGCACCAGCCTTGAGCTGAAGAACTGAAGGACAGCACCCAAGCCCAGAGTTCAGGCTCCACTACTGATGAAGAAGGAGAAGGAGGAGGAGGAGGAGGAGGAGAAGAGGAAGGGATAGCCAGGAGGATTGCTAGTACTCTTCTCAGAATATGCTGCTGTGTATGGGCCTGAATGAAACACAGATGAGTCAGGAACAAAATAGTTAAGGGTAGAGAGACAAGACAGACACCAAACCAACTGAGAGCCAGAAGGCCCTGGGATCCATGGATCCTGTCTCTGGGCTGTGGGAGAACTTGGAGGGATGGATTCAAAGAATTGCAGGAGGGAGCAGAGCAGGAAGTTCATACTTTTGTTGCCCAGTGTGCCCAGCAAAGAACTCAGTCCAGCACCAGCTCCTTCATTGGGGGGGGTTAGCCAAGGGGCATCTGGCACTGCCCTGGCACATCCTGTACAAAGAGGGTCTCAATGAGCCAAAGGGCTACCGAAGTTGCCTGTACCTTCTGAGCTGGGGGTCCAACTTGCCGCCTTACTTGGTTATATCACTTAAGAGCCCCTAAGCATTTTGCTGAATTCTCAAGCATGGAGACAGAGTTTAGGTATGCCCATCACTACCCACAATCATAGAGACACAGGGTCTAGGGTTGGTCTTACTATTTCTCAAAATATGGAGGCAGCCGGGCGCTGGTGGCTCATGCCTGTAATCTTAGCTACTGAGGAGGCTGAGATCTGAGAATCATGGTTCAAAGCCAGCTCGGCAGGAAAGTCCATGAGACTCTTATTTCTAATTAGCCACCAGAAAACCAGAAGTGGAGCTGGGACTCAAGTGGTAGAGTGCTTACCTTGAGCTGAAGAGCTCAGGAACAGTGTCCAGGCCCAGAGTTCAAACCCCAGGACTGACCCCCCCCCCAAAAAAAAAGTGGAGATAGTGGCTGTACCCTGTAGGGTATTCCGTTCTGGTTAAAGATTTACCTGGTATTCTTAGACTAAATTACCCATCTAGGAAGATTGTAAATCAGCATCTAAAGAAAGGGAGGATGATGCAGGTAGATTTCAGCTTAATTCTGTTCAATTCCTGAACCTGGATTAATTTGTGAAATTTACAATAGTTAATTTCTTAGTCTCCTTATCTATCCTGATTAGCCTACAAGTAAGCTTTATCCTGATTACTGAAGTTAAAAATTAGTTTCCTCACTGGCCACTGGTGGCTCATGTCCGTAACCCTACCTACTCAGGAGGCTGAGATCTGAGGATCGCGGTTCAAAGCCAGCCAGGCACGAAAGTCTATGAGACTCATCTCCAATTAATGACCAGAAAAGAAGTAGTGGTGTGACTCAAGTGGTAGGGAACTCGCCTTGAGCTGAAGAGCTGAGGAACCACACTTGGGGCAAGAGTTCAAGACCCACGACTGACAAAAAAAAAAAAGTTTCCTCCTTCTCCTCCCTCCTTTTCTTCCTCTCTATTGTTGCTAGGAAATCAAATCCAGGGCCTAGGCATGCAAAGAAAGTACTATACTACTGAGCTATACTCCTAGGCTGTGATATTTGAAAATATCGATTTTGTATGGAGACACAGGGGTTTGAACTCAGGTTCTTATGTTTTCTAGGACAGTGCACTACTGATTAAGACACATAACAACCTATTTTTGCTTCCAGGGCTTGCCTGGACTTCCATCCTCCTATTTCCATTTCCCCTCTCTAGGTGGATGACAAGTTCATATCACTATACCCAGTTTTTTATTTGCTGAGATGGGGTGGCCAGGGCTGGCCTCAAACCACAATTGTCCCACATGTAGCCTTCAAAGTAGCTAGGATTACAGCAAATGTGCTAGTTTATCATTCTTTGAGACAACATCTTGCTATGTAGCCCAGGCTAGATTTTCTTCATGATCCTCATACCTCTCAACCTCCTCAGTGCTCCATTGACAGATTTGTACCAGCATGCCTGACAGGAACATTATTTTCTGTACTTTCCCTAATTTGATTACTTCCAAACAAAAAATAAAAGCATGTTTCTATTTTTACTTCTATTTTTAAAATGCATATCTGTACAAGAAAGAAACCATGATCAGAAAAGATGGGTTTGGAACCTTCATGGTAGTACACACCTGTAATCCCAACATTGAGAGGCTGAGACAGAAAGAAGGATCATGATTTTGAGGATAGCAGAGGTTACACAGCAAATCTAAACCAGCCTGGGCTCCATAGGAAGAATTTGCCCTAAAAAATAAAACAGATAAAAGCAAAATAAAACCTAAAAGACCTAAAAAACTGGAAAGAGTTTTGGTTTCTTTTCTGTGTCCCCCTCGCCCTTCCCCACTTTTTCCTGAGCACTGGGCCAGACACAGGGAATTAGGCACCGAGATGCAGGTGGGTAACGTGAAGGGCTCAGCTGCCACTCCGTGCAAACACTACCATCATCAGGTTCATTTGCACTGTTGGTGTCTAAGAATTGGTCAACAGGACCAGTTTTCTGCTGGTTCTGGTCCACTGTGCTCATCCGTGTGTGTTCCTCTCTTCCCTGCCCTGGGTCAGGCCGGTTGCGCAGAGCGTGAATAAGTCATCACTAGCAGAGCCCTGTGGAGTGAGAGAGGCCCTGAGTGGAGCAGCAGAAGATTGGAAGCCAGGAGGATTGGGGAGGCCAGGGTCAATGAAGTTGGGAGGTGGGTGTGATTGTTCTCAAAGAGAGAGACAGTGTCATCGGGCTTTTCGTCATCAGATGATTGATGAGGGTTTCCTTGTCTTTGAAAAAAAAAATCACAAGTCCTTGAAATCTACACATGAAAAACAATTTCAGGGTAAGTCTCACAAGGCGGTCAGGGTAAGTCTCACAAGGCGGAACTTTCTTTTAGCAATGATTTATTTTAGTATAACAGGATAAATAGGGAGAGATGAAGTGGGAGTTAAAGACTAAAACATGGCTTCTTATCTGCTGTCTGTATTCTTTCTGAACTGGAGGAAAATACATGGCCAAGTCCTCTAGCAACTGCTAATCATGTTATGCTTCTGTGTGTGTGTGTGTGTGTGTGTGTGTGTGTGTGTGTGTGTGCGTGCGTGTGTGTGTGTGCGCATGCGCGCATGTGCACGTGCATGCACATGTGTATATGTACATGCTGGTCTTGGGGCTTGGTTGAACTCTGGGTCTGGGCACTGTCCCTGAACTTTTGTATTCAAGGCTAACATTCTACCACTTGAACTATAGCTCCACTTCTGGCTTTTTAGGTGGTTAATTGGAGTTAAAAGCTTCATGGACTTCCCTGTCCTGGCTGGCTTCAAACCACGATCCTTAGATCTCCTCCTTATAAATAGCTAGAATTGTAGGTGTCCAGCTCTTGCTTTTCATTTTTCAGTCTACTCCATTCACGAAGAGTTCACAGCTTTGTACCTTTCCAAAGGAGAGGCCAGACACAGCCTCTCTTAGGTTTCTATGTCTTTATGTAACTAAGCATCTAAAAGGAGGTGGAAGGTAGTGTGGTGGGTGGGAGACCACCTGTGTTTTGTTTTTGTTTCTCTCCAGTTTTTATTTCTTGGTTCTAAAGTCTAAGTCTGGCCCTTTTGACATTTGTTAAAAGTAATATAATTATGCCAGGCTTCAGTGGCTTATGACTGTAATCCTAGCTATTCAGGAGGCTGAGATCTGAGGATTGAGGTTCAAAGCCAACTGGGCATGAAAGTCTATGAGACATCTCCAATTAACCACCAGAAAACCGGAAGTAGTGGTGTGACTCAAGTGGTAGGGAACTCGCCTTGAGCTGAAGAGCTGAGGAACCGCACCCAGGGTAGGAAGGTCCGTGAGACTCTTACCTCCATTGAACCACCAAAAAGCTGGAAGTGGAACTGTGGCTTAAATGGTACAGCATCAAGCCTTGAGCAAAAAAAGCTCAGAGACAGCACCCAGACCCTGAGTTCAAGCCCCATAACTGGCACAAAAAGAAAACACACACACACAAAAACAAAGTAATACTAGTTCCATATCTCCTTATCTAGCCTGCCTCAGTTTTAGGAGATCTGTGGAGTTCTGAGAGTGTGATCTCTCAGGGGATGCAATCTCCTTGGCCTTTCAGCCTCATTTACTTGTGCCTGTCTCATCTGAAGCTACACAGATGTTAATAACAAAAACCCAAACAAGCATTTAAATTTATTATTGCTGAAACTGTTCTTTTTTTTTTTTTTGGCCAGTCCTGGGGCTTGAACTCAGGACCTGGGCACTGCCCCAAGCTTCTTTTACTCAAGGCTAGCACTCTATTACTTGAGCCACAGCACCACTTCCGGCCTTTTCTATGTATGTGGTATTGAGGAATCAAACCCAGGGCTTCGTGCGTGTTAGGCCAGCACTCTACCACTAAGCTACATTCCCAGCCAGGAAACTGTTCTTGAGCTTGAGAGAACTTTGCTGGGGCAGGACCAACGTGGTAGATGTAGCGTGGTGTTGACGTCAGTATCCCAGTAGGAAAATTCTCTGAAAAACACCAGAAGCTCCTGTTGCCTTGGCCAACCATTTAGCTTTGGCTAACATGGCTTGGGAATGAGCCAATGCTCAGCAGGCCTGTGGTAGTAGCTCCCCTTTTGCGGGGGCTTATGACATGGTGCATTGGCATTTTGGCCTCCTGACACTGTGGCCAAGTTTGGGGACTCAAGGCCTAGATGCAGGGATAGCTAAGATGGCAGCAGAGGGCCTCCCAAAAATCATATGCACCCCCTAACCACCCTCCCATGGCACGTGTCATCAGCTCGATCCTCCCAACAGCTGTAAGAGGCAGGCTTTGGAAATGCACTGTGGCACAGTGTTTCCTCCTGGTCTGGGGCCCAGGAGGCCTAATCACATCTCCAAGCCTTTCTTTTGGGATTTAACCACTGAACTGGGACCTTGGGTCTGCAGTGTAGTAAGGCAGGGAGATACAGGAGTACTGGGCCTTTGTCTCATGACCCCCCTGTCTGGAGCTCTAGAGCTCCTCACCCATGCTCCTGCCTCACAGGGCGGTTAAAGCCTCCTTGCAGAGAAGGCCTATAATTTGTGACTCATGGCCTGTCGCCACGGGTTGGTAAACCATGCACAGGCAGTACTGAGTCACCAGACTGCCCTTTTCTGCCAATCTCCTCATGGGTGCTGGGGGAAGGAAGCCCACCCAGAGCTGCTGTGGGGAGCTTACCCCATTCCCTGGCAGCTGGTATAGAGGCTTCGTAGGCCAGGCTACCAGTGCTGCGGCAGGCCAAGAACTATGCCTCAGGAAGGCCTTGGGATTGGTGGACTCATTTTTCCTCTGCTTTCCATCTCAACCTGGTCAGAGAGTGCTTGGCATCGTCAATGCTGGTTCAGTACATGGTTTGTCAAGGACCTCTCAGGAGGCTAAACACTCACATGCCAGGGGACAGCTGAGGGACAGCCAGGCTGCAGACACGGTGGCTCCTGCCACTCATTCAGCCGTTTATCATTACGTGGTCACAAAAGGAAAAAAAGGTCCAGGTGTGGCTCACACTTGTCATTCCAGCTACTCAGGAAGCAAAGATAAGGAGGATTGAAGGCCCAAGGCCAGCTCAGGCACAAAGAAAATATAGCAAGAGCCCATCTTAACCAAGAAGTTGAGAATAGAGGCGTGTAGCAGTTATTCAAGCCATAGAGGATAAAAATTCAGGGCTATGGGGGAGGGGGGAGGCTGGGAAGGGATGTGAAGGGTAAACAAAGGAGGAGGCTGCAATGCTTGGTAAGAAATGTACGCATTATCCTGCCCATGTAATTGTAACTCCTCTGTACAGCATGTTCACAAATAAAATAAAATTTAAAAAAAATTCAGGGCTATGACAGTCCAGGTGAGCCTGGGCAAAAACAAAGCCTACGAGAGAGAGAGAGAGAGAGAGAGAGAGAGAGAGAGAGAGAGAGAGAGAGAGAGAGAATGAGAGAAGAACAAGAGAGAGGAGAAACAGAAACAGAAACAGAGAGACAGAGAGGAAGGAAGAGAGGAAGGGAGAGAAGGAGGGAGGGAGGGAAGAAGGGAGGGAGAAAATAAAGCAAAAAGGGTTGAGTAAATGGCTGAAATGGTAGAGAACCTGCTTAACAAGTGTTAGGCCCTGAGTTCAAATCTCCAATATTGAAGTGGGGCAAGATGGCAAATTTAGAATATCCACCATTTTTACTCCATGAGTGAAAAGACAAAAGAGAGATTCTGAAGAGAAAATGAGAATGAGAGAAGGTGAAGGGAAGACTATAGAAAAACCAAACTACAAAAAAAAAGTCAGTGGGCTGAGAATGTGGCTTACTGGTAGCGTGCTTGCCTAGCATGCATGAAGCCCTGGGTTCCATTCCTCAGTACCACATACACAGAAAAAGCTCAAAGTGGCTTTGTGGCTCATGTGGTAGAGTGTTAGCCTTGAGCAAAAGAAGCTTAGGGACAGTGCCCAAGCCCCAGGACTGGAAAAAAAATCAGCAAGGTATTCCAAGCTTGCCCCTGGCTCCTGGGGAATGGGGAGAGGAGGCATTACAGGGTAAAATGTATGGCTCTGGTGACAGACCAGGAAAAGCTCCCCAATATCCTACAAACCTTAATCCCAGGACAGGGATCTGTGAGATTGGCTTCTCTGGTGTGCAGAGCCAGCCCTGGTGAACAGAGGCATTCTGTCACTCCCCTTACCTCCGAGGACAATAGCAAGAAGCCATCTTTACAGGCTTGCATTGCTGGAGGTGAATCCTGGGATTGTTCATGAGAAGCAATCAAAGGTCAAAGAGTCGTGGGACACCTTGACATAGAGCTTGGGTGTGAGTTGATCAGAAGAGGAGAGGGAGAAGTTGAAACTGGTCGCTCAGCTATCAGAGGTGGCAGTGTGAGCTGCCTGGCAGAGATGGGTGACCAAGGCTGGGATTCCCTGTGGAGACATACAACAGGGGCATGGGTAGGGAAACTGCTCTAGTTGTCTATGGCTAGCAACAGCTGGCATGCAAAAGGCCTGGCAAAAGCACCACTAGGGGGCGATGGGATGCTGAAGACTTGGGTGCTGGGCTTGATTTGAATCTCTGCCTTTTCAGGTCAGGAGTGAATCCCATTGCCGGAGACCAGGGTGACAACACAGCTTTGAACCTGAGGTTTTAGGGCCGGCCCCTGGCTCCCTGAGTTCATTGCTGAGTAGGTCAGAGCCCTTGCACCAAGACCCTCCTAATCATGAGATACCCACAGCCTCCTGTACCCCACAGAAAAATGGAGAACAAGAAGAACTGCAAGTTCACCTTTTCTGCTCCCCCACCCCAAGTTTCTCTTTATTGCTATTTTGGTTTGGTGGTATTGATTTTCGCCCATATCTGATACAAGTAATCTATGTTCTCCCCCTCCTGCCTTCTCTCTGCAGTTATATCTGAGCCACAACACTTGCTTTTCAGTATTTGATTCATGTTTTCTTCCCTGCTTCCCTTCCCCATTTTTCTTTCCTTCTATTTACATTTAGAACTCCTCTCTCAGTCACATTTTCTTCTATCTCTATTCCTCCATCTCTAATCCATCCCTATGACTTAAACACTTACCTAGTAACCAGGTTGTCCAAACACATGTACATACATACACATACACATACATATATACATACATACATCCTCTCTGTCTCTCCCTGGTGGTACTGGGGTTTTGAAAATTCCAATACAATAATACTTCAGACTTGCTAGACAGGAATTCTACCATTTGAATCGCACTTCCAGCCCTTTCTGCTTTAAATATTTTTCTAATGGGAATTTGTGTGTTAGCCTTGGGCCAGCCTCAGACTGTAATCCTATTGCCTGTGCTTCCCCAGTGGCTTGGATTTCAGATGTGACACCATGCCTGGCTTGTTAGATGAGATGAGGTCTTAACTTTTTGCCCAGCTGGCCTCGAACTGCAAGTCCTCCTGATTCTCTGCCTCCTGAGTGGAATTCCAAGTGTTTCTACGGGTGAAATCATACACGTCCTTCTCTGCAGCTTTGTCTGCAATTGTGGAACACAAGAAGGCAGCAGGCTTTCTGTTCAGTGGATCCCCTGTAAATAAGCTAGATTATGTGACTGATGATCACAGCCATCAGCTCTGTATGTACTGGGAAGGAAGAACAAATCCTAGAGCTGTGTGTTTCATGTGATCCCACCTAGGTAAGAAAGCCCTGTGTGTGTGTGTGTGTGTGTGTGTGTGTGTGTGTGTGTGCATGCATGTGTGTGTGCTTGCACACCTTTAGGAAAGTCTGGAAAGTTGTTAATGATGGCTTTCTCCAGGAGGAGGCTGATTACTGAGATAATTGGAGACTCAATTTTAATCTATATAGTCCCCTATGGATGCAACCTTGTAACAGACTTATGTTTACTTTTAGAGAAAGAAAAGCTGGGTGCAGGTGGCTGACATCTGTAATCCTAGCTACTCAGAAGGCTGAGATCTGAGCATCATGGTTCCAAGCCAGTCCAGGCAGAAAAGTCCCAGTGAGACTCTTACCTCCAACAAACCACCAGAAAACTGGAAGTGGAGCTGTGGCTCAAAGTCTTAGAGCACTAGCTTTGAGCAAAAGAGCTCTGGGACAGTGCCCAGGTGAGTTCAAAGCCCACTAAAACAAACAAAAAACAAAGGAGACAACACTTAATTAGCACCTGTCCTTTTGTTTTCCTAAGGAACAATGTGTGGTACTGTGTGTGTGCTTGCCTGAGGCCTGGTGAAAGTGGTGTAGGTTTCTCCTGCCTTCCTCAGAACCTAAACTCTTCCCATGGCTTTCCACCATCAATCAACCCTCTCAGTAGCCATCACTGTGGGTGTGAGTCTTTTTTTCCCTTTGGCAGTGATAGGGCTGGATCAGGGCTTTGTGCCTGCTAGGCAAATGTTCTCCCCCTGAGCCATGCTCATAGACAGCCATGTCACACACACACATGCGCGCGCACACACACACACACACACAGAGCCCTCCTTCTGGGTTCTTTGTGGGCCTCCCTACCCACTGCCCCTCTCTCCCAGACTGCCTGCCCATCTCTTCTGTGCCACTTCCCACTACCCACCGACTCCTGCCCGTATACCTACACAGTAAGCACTTCAGATGGGCCATCCTCCCCTTCTCCGCTCCCCCCATGCACTGATAACCTCCCAAATGCCCCCATAAGCAACAAGCATGGAAGAATAGAGGAACCATCATAGGAATGAATGGCAGGTACCTCTGTGGTCACCCAATGTCCTCTACTTAGCACCTGTCACCCTCGGGCAATTACCACCACCCAAAGCAGCCCATTTCCTTCTCTGGTTGGGAACTGCTGCTGCACCCCACCCCCTTCATCAGGAGAAGCAGCAGGGATGGAGGCATCTCCAGATCGTATTTACAGCCTGCAGGTCAGTTCTCAGCAGGAAGAGCCTAGAAGCTGGACAAATGAATTACTCCCATCTCCCCAGCCAGGAGTGACCTAACCTGTAGTAAATGTACCTGTCCACCAAGACCTCATGAAGTTCCTGTTGTCAGAATAAATCATGCATTAGGATGAATTAGTACTTTAGGGTAGCTTCATTCAGAAAATCCTGCAACAAGGGGGAGGGGGAAATCTCATTCAGAACCCACTTAATTTAAAAGACACTTGGTAAATTCTTGTTACTAGATGAGGACAGCACTTTCCAGAAACTGTAATTGACATGTTTTACTGCATCTATCAAATGTACGGAATCCTTAAGAGCATAATTCCTTAAGAATGTTATGTATAAGCCGGGTGCTGGTGGCTCACGCCTGTAATCCTAGCTACTCAGGAGGCTGAGATCTGAGAATCGTGGTTCAAAGCCAGCCCGGGCAGGAAAGACTGTGAGACTCCTATCTCCAATAAACCACCAGAAAACCGGAAGTGGCGCTGTAGCTCAAGTGGTAGAGTGCTTGCCTTGAGCTGAAGAGCTGAGGGACAGCGCCCAGGCCCAGAGTTCAGGCCCCACGACCGACAAAAAAAAAAAAAAAAGAATGTTATGTATAGGCTGGGAATGTGGTTTAGTGGTAGAGTGCTTGCCTAGCATGCATGAAGCCTTGGGTTTGATTCCTCAGTATCACATACACAGAAAAAGCTGGA
The DNA here is from genome assembly GCF_000151885.1 of Dipodomys ordii. Classification (NCBI taxonomy): domain Eukaryota; kingdom Metazoa; phylum Chordata; class Mammalia; order Rodentia; family Heteromyidae; genus Dipodomys; species Dipodomys ordii. The sequence goes on from NW_012267351.1 coordinate 3,942,590, forward strand.
TGTGGCACTGTGGCTCAAATGGTAGAGTGCTAGTCTTGAACAAAAAGAGGCTCAGGCCCAGAGTTCAGAGTTCAAGCTCCAGTACCAGAGCGGGGAAAAATCTCTTGGACTCCTCAGATCTCAGCCTCCTGAGTAGCTAGGATTATGATATGAATCACCAACACTTGGTTTAAAGCTAATTTTCATCAGGACAGTTGCCACTTAACTCTAGGCCAAAGAGTAAACTTGAGAATCTTCTGTGAAGACAGGGAACATCTGGGGAGAAAGTCATTGCTGGGGGAAGGTGAGGTGGCCTTCCCCTACAATTAGGAAGACAATTTACATTCCCATTTCACTCTTCCTATTCTATTCCATATTCTCTTTCATCTCCCCTGCACAGAGGGAGTGTTGGGGGGGGCTTGGAGTGTCAATGGGGCCCCCACCCCACCCCCTTTTCATCTCCCCCCTAAGGATGTGCTGAAGAACTAAAGGGCTGAATAATTTGAAAGCAACCTGCACAATCACAGGAAAATACAATTATTAACCTCTCTGCAAGGGAAAGCTGCTTCAAGTCTGGAAACTGTGGGCCACAGAGGAGAGAGGGTGACAGACTTCCTAGATCAAATTTTCCACATGTGAAACAAAACACAACGAAACCAAAGAGAAAGAAAATACTTGAAAAGCTTAAAAAAAACACTGAACCAATAATTCCATTTCTGAGGAGTCAATCTATACATGTTAGTTTATTGCAGAACTATTTGTGACAGTGAAAAGTAAAACCAGAAAATAATCCAGTTGCTGATAACAGTGAAAAGTAAAACCAGAAAATAATCCAGTTGCTGATAACTGAGGAGTTGGCTCAGTCCATTTAAGAGACTAGTGTGAGATCATTTTCAATACTCTTACTAAAAGGCTCCTGAGCAGATGAACATTCAGGAGCAATGGCTTGATGTCAGCTTCAGTTGGTTAGGAACATAGTACTATGGATGTCATGTGACTTTGGAACTTGATTTCCACATCTGGGCAATGGGGATAATGCTTCTTCATAAGGCCACTGTGAATTTCTTGAGATAATGCACATAAAAACTCCTAACACTGAGTAAGCCCTTCATATTTTCTTTTTTTTTTGTCGGTCGTGGGGCTTGAACTCTGGGCCTGGGCGCTGTCCCTCAGCTCTTCAGCTCAAGGCGAGCACTCTACCACTTGAGCTACAGCGCCACTTACAGTTTTCTGGTGGTTTATTGGAGATAGGAGTCTCATGGTCTCTCCTGCCCAGGCTGGCTTTGAACCACGATCCTCAGATCTCAGCCTCCTGAGTAGCTAGGATTACAGGCGTGAGCCACCAGCGCCCGGCTGGGCTTCACACTTTCTAGGCAAGCACTCTACTACTTGAGCCATGTCCTCCCCAACTCCCCAGCCCTTTTTACTTTAAAGTTAGTTGTGCTTGGTTTGTTGGTATTGTTTGTGAGGCTTGAACTCAGGGCCTGGGTGCTTGCTGTCCCCGAACTTTTTGCACTCAAGGCTAGCACTCTACCACTTGAAGCTACAGTGCCACTTCTGGTTTTCTGGTGCTTAACTGGAGTTAAGAATCTAACAGGAACTTTTCTGCCCAGGCTGGCTTCGAACTGTAATCCTCAGATCTCAGCCTCCTCAGTAGTTAGGATTACAGGTATGAGCCACTTGCATCTGGCTTAAAATTAGTTTTTTTGTTTTTGTTTTTTGGTCAGTCATGGAGCCTGAACTCTGGGCCTGGGCACTGTCCCTCAGTTCTTCAGCTCAAGGCTAGTGCTCTATGCCTCTTCTGGCTTGTTCTGCTTATGTGGTGCTAAGGAATCAAACCCAGGGCCTCATGCATACAAGGCAAGCACTCTACCACTGATCCATCTTTCCAGCCCCCAAAATTAGTTTTTGTAATCTTGATGGTTTTGTTTAGGGCCTGCTTCTAGCCCTGATCTTTCTACCTCTACTGCCTATGTAGCTGGGATTATAGGTAGGTTCCATTATACCCTGTTTATTTATTTTATTTATTTATTTTTTTGCCAGTCCTGGGCACTGTCCCTGAGCTTCTTTTTGCTCAAGGCAAACATTCTACCACTTGAGCCACAGCACCACTTCCAGCTTTTTCTGTTTATGTGGTGCTGAGGAATCCAACCCAGGGCTTCATGTACTCTACCACTGAGCCACATTCCAAGCCCTAAGTCCATATTCTTTTGTGAGTAGTAATGAAAGTTTTATGTATTTTAAAAAGACTCCACTAATGGCTGCCATGGGCGGTGTGACCAGCTTGTGAACTTCTCAGTGATGTCAGTGAGGACATGGTCCAGGAGGCCAGTGTCCTCCTGCAGGGGCTAAGTGGAGACTCTAGGCCTGAGATGGACACAGGGGTGTCTTTTCTCTCCACCCCAAGAGTCCCTCTCCCCCATTCCTATTCCTTCCTCGGGTTTGGAACTGTTTCAGCCACACTTCTGGTGAAGTCCCCTTCCTGCTGCGCCCCGACACACCACCTGCTGGTATGTTGTAGTCAATGAGGTCCAGTCTATCACCCAGGCTTCTGCCTCCACTCTCAGGTGCTCTTCCCGCTGACAGTCCTTTGTTCCCTCCCTCTGCTCCACTTAGCATCAAAATCTTTGTTCACTGGGTTATGTCCCAGAAAGGGGACCCCTCAGCTTGGGGCAGGAGAGGGCTTCTAGGGACAGAAGCCCTATCCCAGCTACAAGGCTTGATGGGGCCATTTGTGTCCCTTCCTTCTTCTGTCACATTTCTCCTTCCTTCCTTCCTTCCTTCCTTCCTTCCTTCCTTCCTTCCTTCCTTCCTTCCTTCCTTCCTCCCCCCCTCTCTCTTTCCTTTTTTGACAGTCCCGTGGCTTGAACTCAGGGCCTGGGCACTGTCCTTGAGCTTCTTTTTGCTCAAGGCTAGCATTCTATCACTTGAACTACAGCATCAATTCTGGCTTTTTTTGTATATGTAGTACTGAAGAATCGAACCTAGGGCTTCATGCATACTAAGCAAGCATTCTCACTAAGCCACGTTTCTAGTTTCTATATGCATGGTATGTGTGCCGGGGCGGGGGGAGGCACTGTAAGACCATCACCCACCTTCTAACTGTGTAGCTGAAACTTGCAGTCCTAGCACCATCAAAATGGGCCAGATAATAGCTTGGATAGCACCTGCTGTCACAGATGAGTGGATAGAAGCCTGGAGACATGTATCCCCAGGTCACCCCGCTGGAGGGTGGTGACTGTGTGCTAGTCACCACTGCATGGTCTCATTGGAGGAGAAGCTCCTTTTCCTTTTCCTTTTTTTTTTTGGTGCCAGTCCTGGGTCTTGAACTCAGGGCTTGGGTGCTGTCCCATTGAGCCCTTTTTCTCAAGGCTAGTGCTCTACCACTTGAGCCAGAGCTCTACTTCTGGGTTTTTGTTTGTTTGGATAACTAAAGAGTCTCATGGGTTTTCCTGGTCAGGCTGGCTTTGAACCGCAGCTCTCAGATCTCTATCTCCTGAGTAGCTAGGATCACAAATGTGAGCTGCTGGTGCCTTGCGAAGAGCCTCCTTTCCCCCTCACTGGGGTTGCTGCTCCGCAGGGCCTGTCTTTGCTCAAATGCACATGGAGCACCTAGGGCACGCATGGACCATGGAGCCATATTTTGAAGAAGCATGATGCTCCTGACAACTGAAGGGACTGGAATGCCAGGCAACTTAGCAAGCCTTGGAAGGCCTTACAAATCCATGGACATGAGGCTTTCCTGGGGGCCCAGGCAGGAATGGACCCTGCATGGGAGCAAATATCTCCATATTAACTGCTGTTGATGGGGCCATTATCCACACACCTGTATATGACGAGCTCCAGGGCTAGGCCCAGTGGGGACTGAGGCCCTGTGTGGATGTCTGAATGACCTGCCAGCAAGGGAGCTGAGCCTTGACATTTAGGTCTCAAATTAGAAAGCCCCTTGATCCTAGAAGAGATCCAGTTTGGGGGCAACTCTCCTAGCAGCAAGGGGTGTAAACCCAACATGCTATCAGTGAAGAAATAGGAGCAGGAAGGCTACGGGGTTGAAAAGAGTCATTCCTCTCAAATTAGAAAGGCTTGGTTTGCATCCCAGTGTGTGAGCTAATAGATGTGTGATGATGGGCTGGTTAATAAGAGTCTCTGTGCATCAGCGTTACCATCTCTGACACGGAAGGCAGCTGTTGACTAGGCTGCAGTAAGAATCGGATGAGAAGATGGGAGTCAGCTGCCCCCCTTCTGGCCAAAGAACTAAAGAACAAGTATTGCAGAGGTGCCCAATAAAGTCCCCTCCAGGAGTCACATTGTCCAAAAAGAAATGTACTGTCGGACCACTGGTGGCTCACATCTGTAGTCAGGTGACGGAGTCTGAGGATCCTGATTCAAAGCCAGCCCAGGAAGGAAAGTCCGTGCAATTCTTATCTCCAGCAAAACACCAGAAAACCAGAAGTGGCACTGTGGCTCCAAGTGATAGAGCGCCAGACGAGCAAAACAACTCAGGGAGAGTTCCCAGGCCCTTAGTTCAAGTCCCACAACTAAATAAATAAAGATAATAAAATTAACTTCTTTCCAGTACATGATAGGCCAGAATAGCTAGGAAGGAGACAGGTCCTCTGTAGCTACCTCCCACCAGACAGTTTTACATTCAGGGTTCAGTTAAGGATAGCCTAATTCCTGGGCCAGCATGACCTGGTCTTAGCCTTCCCTGTCTCTGCAGCTGGCTTGGTGTGTAAGATGCTTTGCCTCTCGGTGAGTTCCAGCAGCCTCATCATTTCTACACTGGAGAATTCTGAAGGTTCAAGTGAGACTGCGTCATTCAAAGCCACCAGAAGCCAAAGTACTGGTGGTTCACACTTGTAATCACAGCTACGAAGAAGCCTGAGATCTGAGGATCACAGTTCACAGTCTGGCGAGAAAAGTCCATGAGACTCCTATCTTCCGTTAACCAGCAAAAAGCCACAAGTAGAGCTGTGGCTCAAGTGAAAGAATGCCAATCCTGAATGAAAAAAAGCTAAGAGACAGGGCTGGGAATGGAGCTTAGTGGTAGAGTGCTTGCCTAGCATGCATGAAGTCCTAGGTTCGATTCCTCAGTACCACATAAACGAAAAAAAAAAAAAAGCCTGAAGTGGTGCTGTGGCTCAAGTGGTAGAATGCTAAGCCTTAAGTAAAAGAAGCTCAGGGACAGTGCCCAGGCCCAGAGTTCAAGCCCCAGGACTGGGGGAGGGGGAGGGAGAGGGACAGAGAGAGGGACAGAGAGAGAAAGAGAGAGAGAGAGAAAGAGGAGTGGGGGGGCAGGGGGAGGGGAAAGTAGAGGGAGGGGGGGGGGGGGGCAGACCGGCAGGTGGGCTAAAAGATAGCACCTAGGCCCTGAGTTCAAGCCCCAGTGTCAGCCAAAAATAAATTAATCAATTAATAAAAATAAAGCCATTAGGAGAAGCAAGGAATCAGGTGGGAGCTCTCCTACCCTCAAGCAGTGCTACAGTCTTTCTGGAGGCCAGCTGATTCTAGCTCACCCATCCTTAAGCCTCTGGTCTCTCTTTATCCTCATCCCTAGCTCCTTGTGTCCTTCATGAGGTCTGCTGAGTAGAGGCCCAGTGATTCTAGCTGAACCTCTGCGGTCCTGCCCTCGGCTGGTCCCACCTCCTAGCCCTAAATCAGAGATTCTGTGGGTGATGAGCATGGGGAGCCCCCAAATATCTAGGCACCACCATAGATTCTGCTCTTCTCCAGCTATCCCCCCCCCCAGTCCACACTGCCCAGGGTGAATGGGGGGTGGCCATGGCCTTGAGCTGCCCCCCCACCCCGCTGTTTGGCCCCACACCAAGCAGTCCCAGCAGTCTGGAGGCAGCCTTGTTTCCCAGCCCCCCCTCCACCCACCCTGACTCATTCTGAGAGCAGAGCCCTCGAGAGGGTCTGGCCTCCAACTTCACCTTCGCTTTGGTTTCTGCTTGGGCCGCTCCGAGCAGTTTTGTTTTTAAGTGTAAACCCACAGAGCTGCTTCCCAGTTCTCTGATTCCCCAAAACAAACAAAGGATGTTGGTCTGCATTTTGGTTTGTTTTGAAGCTACAGAGGAGAGTGGAGGAAATGGGTTACCTCAGGAGCTTTGAGGGTGGCCAGGCAGCCACGGAGGGGTGGTGGGGTGGCGCCTCTCGCTCCTGAGAACTGGCTGGTCAGGTCACCCTGGGTGGGCCCCACGCCCCAACAGGATGTTGGAGCTGGGGGGCTGCTTGTGGGGCCAGAGTAAGGGCCTTGTTGGAAGGTAGCAAGACGGGGTCCCAAGCCTGGCTAAGGCCTCTTACTGTGTGATGCTAGGTGAGACATTGCTTTCTCTGAGATTTGGTTTCCTCTAGTGAAACAGGCCACCGGGTTCTACGGAATCCTGTGCTGCACTTAGCTTTGACTTTTTGTGTGTGTGAGCTGGTCCTGGGGCTTGAACTCAGGGCCTGGGCGCTGTCCCTCAGCTCTTCAGCTCAAGGCTAGCGCTCTACCACTTTAGCCACAGCGCCACTTCCAGTTCTGGTGGTTTATTGGAGATAAGAGTCTCACGGACTTTCCTGTCCTGGCTGGCTCTGAACCACCATCCTCAGATCTCTGCCTCGTGAGTAGTTAGGATTACAGGCGTGAGCCACAAGCTCTGTACTCTTAATCCTTCTAGTAAAAACTAAAGACCTTGTCATTGCAGGGAAGAGATAATTTGGCAACTCACATAAAGGGGCTCGCAGCCCTTCATGCTTCATCCCTGGGAAGTTTTAAGGAAGTAACTAGGGAGAAAAAAAAAACTCCCTAGCAGTACGCATGTTTCTCATTTTCAGGATATGGAAATCAATTGCTTTTTTTGCAGATGTGAGGGTACTATTCTGCAGACTACCAAAAGATGAGGTGACTTTCATAGGTTTTCAGGGAACCGCACCTGCCAGGCCCCGGGAGGGTCATTACTTTGGGAATTCCCAGAGCTCCTGTGGTAGGAAAGAGGTGAGCTGACACCTTTATTATTTTCTCTCTCTCTCTTTTTTTTTCCTTGACCAAACCAGGACCTAGTATATGCTAGGAAAAATGCTCTACCACTGAACCACAACCACAGCCTTTTTTTTTGAGCTAGGGTCTCACTATCTTTGTTCAGGTTGACTTCAAACTCATGATTCTCTTGTCTCTGCCTCCCAAGTAGCTGAGATGATAGGCAAGGGCCACCACATCTGCTCTGGGGAGACCCAGAAGCACCACTGATGCTTAGGGGAGACCCAGAAGCCCCACTGAGGTTCCAACGAAGAGTTTGGAACTTAGAAATGCTTCTGGGCTGAAATCCCACAACTTCTATTGTGCAAGGGGGGGGAGGGGAGGGGGGGGAATCTTGGCTGGGCATCCATGGGTCAATGCTTGTAATCTTAGCTACTCAGGAGGCTGAGATCTGAGGATTGTGGTTCAAAGCCAGCCCAGGGCAGGAAAAGTTCAGGAGACTCTTAGCTGTAATCACCAAAAGGCTAGAAGTGAAGCCGTGGCTCAGGTGGTAGAGCACTAGCTTTGAATACAAAAGTTGAGGGACAGTGCCCGGGCCCTGAGTTCAACCAGGACTGGCACACAAAAACCAAAACCAAAATAATCCTCAAATGGCCAGAGACTAGTGCTTGTTCCCCCAATCTGGGGTGGAGAAGCTATTTTCTGCTAGGGCTATTGGTATGTGATGTTAGCTGATATTAATGTTTATGTTGCTACTGAAAACACTCCGAGATTTATTGAATTTCAAGTCCCACTTGCAGTTCTTTGCCAGGGCCAGACCAAATTATTTTGAGAGGCTTTACACTGCCCGCAGGCTGGGCATTCCCCAAGCCTACAGGTTATATGCTGAACCTCCTACTTTTCTCCATTGGAAACCAGGCCACAGTCCATCCACCCCTCTTTGGTCACATAGCACCACCTGGTGGTAAGTTCTCAAAAAGCACTCTGGTTCTTAATCACAGCTTTACAGAAAGACATGTCAGGAACCAGCCCCCACCAACTACAGAATCATCTAAGGGGTGACGCCCAGCGTCACTATTTATTAGGGATCTTCAGATGATGCCAATGTGAAGCTAGGATTCTAATCCCTGAGATATCAGCCAGTTGGTTTCTTGGTCCTCTGCTAACCTGGAAAGGGAGATGGGGTGAGGAGGTGAAATGCTAAAGGCCTTCTAAAGAAGACACCTCACCTCCTTTATGTGGCTTTATGTGGATCCCTCCACTGCTCTGAAAAGTCAGAATGCTCACCACCAGGATGGATCTGTGATGAGGCTCTCAAATTGCCAATGGACATTTTACTGGAGGGGTTGAAATGTCTTCTATTGGGTGTTTGCTCATTGTATGTCTTTATTTTAATGATAATCTTCAAGTCAACCTAAATTCAACTTGACTCACTTTGGAGGGCTATTAACTGATTGTCTCCCCAAGCTTTGGTGTTCAAAGCAACTTTGGAATTTACTAACCTGTGGGGGCTGAGCAAAACTATTTTAATTGTTATGAGCTAATATTCATGAGTGAAAGAAATTAATTGAAGGATATGTTTTAGCTAGGCTACGGTTCAGAGAACATTCCATAAAGATTTCAGGGAAGCTTGAACCAAAAAACCCCCCCAAAAACAAAAAATAACAAAACTTGAGAGTTGGACATTGGTAGTTACAACTACAATCCTACCTACTCAGAAGACTGAGATCTAAGGATTGTGGTTCAAAGCCATCCTGGGCAGAAAAGTCTGTGAGACTCTTATCTCTACTAACTACAAAAAAAGTTGAAAGTGGAGCTGTGGCTCAAGTGGTAGAGTGCCAGCCTTGAGCAAAAGAAGTTCAGTGACAGTGCCTAAACCCTGAATGTTAGCCCCAAGACTGGCACGTGTGTGCACGCGCACACTCACACACAGAGAAAAAAACAAAGACTTGTGAGAATCCAAGAATCTTCAAATGCTGTTAATGTTTTCAAAACAATGAGATAGCTATTTTTTTTTAACTCATGAGCACTTTGTCCCACAAGGTCGCGCACAGATTTATATGAGTGACGTTTGGGACATGGGGTTGAAGAATAGGTTACTGGCCTTTGGAGACTTATTCCTAACCAAGAAGACAAAATCCTGTGGGCTCTGCCTTCCTTCTAACTACTTCTGCTTACCAGTCACCCTTCCTGGCTCCACCGAGCCACACTGGCTATCTAGCTATGTCAGAAACGTGCCAGGCTCACGCCGGGCCCTTGAGTAGATTGTGGCTTTGTCTGGACCACAATTCCCCAGATATTTTCATGGTTAGTTCTCTCAGTTTCTTCACGCCTCAGCTTTAAGGTTAGAGGCTTTTTCCTAATCATCCTCACTAAATTAGGACCTCTACCTAATTCTCATCTTCTTCTACCTTCTTCTTCCTCCTTCTTTACTATTATTTTAAAGTTAAATAGTTGTACAAAGGGGTTACAACTCTACAAGTCAGGTTATAAGTACAATACATCTTGATCAATGCCACCTCCATCATCCTTCCCCATCCTTACCTTCAAATTTATGTAGTTCAATTTTTACATAATGTACATTGAATAGAATAACTATTTGCTCACTTTCTCCCTCCATTTGTGTCTTCCCTCCTCTCATTGCCCTTCCCCCCACTCTCCTCATTTTTGTATTCTCCTTGTTTACTGTGGCCGGGTTGTAAAGGAACAGGAAGTTGACTAAGTAGTACTGAGAGGTAGCGTGTATTCCTTATCCAGGTTTCTCGTGCATATTTGTGTAACCGCCACCTAATCAAGATACAGAAACATCCCATCACCACAGACATCCCCCACATGCTACTCTTTCTAGTCATACTCACCTCCTTATCCACCATCCCTAACCCTTCTAACCACTAATCTCTCTCCATCTCCACAATTTTGTCATTTCCAGAGTGCTATATAAATGGAACCGCACATGTGTTGTTTAATCTTCAAGTCTTTCTGGATACAAAGGTTCTTGATGAAGTTTATATTTAAAATAGAACCTGAAGCCGGGCACCAGTGGCTACTCAAGAGGCTGAGATCTGAGGATTGTGGTTTGAAGCCAGCCTGGATGGGAAAGTCTGTAAGACTCTCTAATGAACCATCTAAGAACCAGAAGTGGAGCTGTGGCCAAAAAAGAAGTTCAGGGATAGTGTCCAGGCCCTGAGGTTGACCCCCACAACCAACAACAACAACAAAAAAGTAACAATTAACCAGCAAAAAGCCAGAATGGAGGTGTGGCTCAAGTGGTAGAGAGCCAGACTTGACAGAACTGGTACCCATGCTAGAACACATAAAAACAACCAACCAGGTGAAACTGAATTCCTTGGTTGCAGCAGTCACACTGGTGGTGATTTCAGCAGCACACGTGGCTGGTTCGCATGCCCTGGACAGCACAGGCACATGGCCATTCCACTATGACAGGAAGTTCTACTGGAAAGTAATGCTTTTAGGGACTAAGAAGGAAAAGGCCTAATCTATGATTTACAACCTGAGTGACCTGGGAAGATGGCAAAATACAGATTCTTGGGGATATCACTTGTCTGTTTTGTATCATAAATGAACCCCCCCACTCCCATAGCAGAGCTTAAAGCCACAACCACTTGGGGGTCATGGTGTGTGTGGGGGGGGATCCATGTGGCGGTCATGGTGTGGGGGACTGGAGGCGGCTCTGTCCCCTGGCTGGCAGTTAAGATGGACACCATCCCGGCCCAGGACTAAGAGATGCCCTGGGATGTGGGGCTGCCAGTGTGGAACTGGGACCGCCCTTGCCAGGTGGGCTCAGCAGGGCCGCTCCTCAACCAGGCCTTCCCTCCCCTGGGCGTGCCCAGTGGGCGTGGCCTCTCGTGGGCGTGGCCTCTCGTGGGCGTGGCCTCTCGTGGGCGTGGCCTCTCGTGGGCGTGGCTTCTCCTCAGTATGGCTGCCCGCAGCATTGACCCCCAGCCCCATGGCCTTACCTCAGCATGGCCACCCACAAAGGCGACTCTCATGATGGCGACCCTCGGCCTGGCGACGTGCAGCTTGGGCGCCCAGTATGGCCTCGCCTCGGCGTGGCCACCCCACGCTGCAACGTGGGCGCCCCTGGCTTTGCAACCCCTCAGGTGGCCGTCCCTGCAGCGCATGCTCACTCTGCCCCACAGGCGGGCCTCCCCACAGCGCATGCCCACCCACTCCCTGCAGCGCATGCTCACCCTGCAGCAGGGTCTCCCCACAGCGCATGCCCAACCCGCCCCGCAGCAGGGCCTCCTGCAGCGCATGCTCGCTCTGCAGCAGGGCCTCCCCACAGCGCATGCCCACCCCACCCCGCAGCTGCACCTCCCCTACAGCACATGCCCACCCCGCCCCTGCAGCCTCTTGCTCATCCCGCAGCAAGGGCCTCCACTGAGCTCTTACACCAGCAGGGCGGCGGCGTTGCACAGACACACATGCATGCACGCACATATAAAATATTCTGTGGACATCTTTACAGCCCTTTACATTGACCCACACCTGAGATTCTGGGGCCAGGTTAGGCCTCTGGGCTTGATGGAAGTTGTCTGATGTGATGTGTGATCACCTCAGCCTGCCATGCCAAACCTGGGCTTCTTCTTTTATTATTTTGCTTGGCCTCTGGGTAAAGTCCCTTTAGATGACCAAAAACAAACTCCATAGCAATGTGGGAGAGATGCACAATGCATATTCACACAATGGCTGAAATGCTGAAGAAGCCAGGCAGCATCATTTCAAGCCTGTAATCCTAGTTACTCTAGAGGCTGAGGTCTGAGGATTATGGTTCAAAGCCGGATCAGGCAGGAAAGTCTGTGAGACTCTTATCTCCAATTAACCACCAGAAAACCGGAAGTGGAGCTGTGGCTTGAGTGGTACAGCGCCAGTCTTGCACAAAAATGGTAGTCAAAAAAAGGAGGGTGGGAGGCTGGGAATGTGGATTAGTGGTAGATTGCTTGCCTACCATTTGTGAAGCCCTGGGTTCTATTCCCTAGTATCACATAAACAGAAAAAGCCGGAAGTGGCACTGTGGCTCATGTGGTAGAATGTTAGCCTTGAGCAAAAGAAGTTCAGGGACAGTGCTCAGGCTCTGAGTTCAAGCCCTAGGACTAGCAAAAAAAAAAAAAAAAAAGCTGGAGAAATACCTGGACAAGGTGTGAATTTATTATACCAGAACACAAAAAGTTGAATGTGGGAAAATGGAAGATAAATGCATGATACTGTTATATAGATTGTGTAAAGAGGCTATTTCTGTTTTATACTTTAACTCAATTATCACCTTAAAAAGGCAGTGTGTGTGTGTGTGTGTGTGTGTGTGTGTGTGTGTGTGTGTGTGTGCTGGGGCTTGAACTCAGGGCCTGGGCACTGTCTTGAGCTCTTTTATTCAAGACCAGGGCTCTGCCACCTGAGCCATAGCTCCACTTCCAGCTTTTTTTTTTTTTTAAAAACTAACTGGAGATAAAGGGTCTTATGGACTTTGCTGCCCTGGCTAGCTTCCAATCCAATCCCAATCCTCAGATCTCAGCCTCTTGAGTAGGATTAAAGCCATGAGCCACCAATGCTGGGCTCCTCTTCCCAACTTATGACAAAAAATTCTCCAGGTATTGCCAAATGCTACCTGGAGGTCAAGGATCAAGTTATGTTTGGAAATAGATCAGACAGCCTGACATCCTGGGGATCTGAAATCTTTACATAAAAATGAGCTTGGGCTCAGAATCATATCCTCACCAGCCTCAGTGTTCTCATTAGTACACACAGGAGATTAGTTCACACGCTGAGAAAGCTGGCTTGAGAATTTTATTTTTCAGAAATGTATCAGGCTTCGAGGCCATAAGACTTGGAGAATACTTCCACCTGGTGGCGAAGCTGTAGAAATGCACCATAGAATGATCAGCTCAGGACCGCAGTGAAGCAACCCAAATGCCTGCCAGGCTGGACCTGGGCAGTCTGGTAACAGCCTCAAAGACTGAGTCAAGGAAGCCTCAAGGCTAGCAAGTATGTGCAGGGGAATCACTGGGAATGAGATATTTTCCTACCAGTTTGCTCAAATCAGGCCTTTATTTCTCCCCCTTTCCTATAGACCCTATGATCTCACTTCATTAGCATTTCTTGGATTCAGCATTTAACTCTGTGGTTTATATCAAGGAAGGGACCCTGAGTGCCATATCCAGGTTTTTGCACAATAATAATTCTGCTTGGTTAGACAGACCTTTGCGGGGGGGTCAGTTGTGAGGCTTTAACTCCCTACCTGGGTGCTGTCCCTGAGCTCTTTTTTTTGTCAAGGCTAGCACTGTTCTACTTTGAGCCACAGCTCCACTTCCAGTTTTTTTGGTGACTAGTGGGAGATAAGAGTCTCGCCAACTTTCCTGCCCGGGGTTGCTTTGAATCACAAACCTCAGATCTCAGCCTCCTGAGTAACTAGGATTATAGGCATGAGCCACTGGTGCCTGGTTCTGTGAGACTCTTATTTGCAATTAACCACCAGAAAACTGAAGTGGTAGAGCACTAACCTTGAGCAAAATGAGCTACGAGGCAATCTCCGGGCCCTGAGATCATGCCCCACCACTGACAAAAAGAAAAACAAAACAATGAACAACCAAAACAAAAAGTAGCATTTACCTCAGCCTCACCCTGAATTTCTTTCCTTTTTCTGTGACTGTAAACATTGTTTTTTTTTCTTCCCTGCACCTGCTATTATTCCAAGATCACTCAAGGTGCTTGGGAAAAGTGTAGGTGTCAGCTGCATCCTACAAGTATGAATGGAAAACCTTGAGCACTGGCCTTCCTTCCCCCTGCAGGCTCTCCAGTTTCTAGATGACTCTCTGGTGTACCTCATTTGGAGAATCTTCACATCTTTCTATTCCAAGTTGGGGTTTTCTGGGGCTGATTTTTGTTTTGTTTTGTTCCCCCCTCCCCTCTAAGGACACTTTGTATCTCTTAAGATTTTAGTGACTTTATATTGATCTTTTTTTTTTTTCCTAGAAGGCTTTGGAAACAAGTATTCTGCAAGCCCTGGGAAATAAGATCTCTCCATCTGCTTTATCTTGGGAAGCTCCTGAAAACTGAAGCCTGTTCCTGGAGCTGGGCAGAATCACCCAGGAGCTGCCTGGGTTGGATAAAAGCAAAGTCAGACTTTCCATCTATTTAGATTTACTGTGTGTGTGTGTGTGTGTGTGTGTGTGTAAAGCTGGTTTTTGTTTGGGGCTCCTGTGTGGAGCCTTTGGCAAAATGAAGGGGAAGCAGCAAGGAGGAGCTGGAGGGCTGAGAGGACCCAGCCTTCTTACGTAAGAGTCTGGAAGGATTTGTTTTTGTCACTTCGGGGCAGCAAAGTTGCTAAGTTTAGATTTGAATCTGAGACTTTTGAACTTGGCAAGACAGCAGAGGCTATGGCAGGAGGGCTGTCTGGACCCCACACAACTCCTTCCCCAGGCAACTGGGAGATGTGCGAGCAAAGAGGGACCCCAGAGATCCCCTGACATCCTTCCTCCTGCAGGAAATGCCAGAGTTGAGCAACTGAGCAGGAGAGGATGGGGTGGGGACAAAGGCTGAGATACTTGGAGCTTAGTGGCCAGTGTGGCTGCTGATGTGTTGTCTGTCTGTCTGAAAGAGCTCCCCTCCAGCCAGGTCAGAGGAGGGGAAGCAGTGGTAATGAGACAGGAAGCAGTCCACAGCTTCTGGAGGTAGCTTTTGGGGAGCTAGACGCTCAAGATCTGTGTCTGGAGAAACCAGAATTCAGGCCTTCTTGGTCAGAATATGTGCACAGTGTGTGTGTGTGTGTGTGTGTGTGTGTGTGTATGCTGGAATGGGGGCTTGAACTCAAAGTAAGGGAGCTGCCCTTCAGCTTCTTTCCTCAAGGCTGGCACTCTACCTCTTGAGCCACAGCTCCACTTCCAGTTTTTTGGTGGTTAATTGGAGATAAGAGTTTCAGGGTCTCTATCCAGGCTAGCTTCATTGCACCTATCAATTGTAAAATCTGAGGGCACTGAGGCCCCTCTGCCATGTGATAACCCCCTAGCAGGAGGCACGGAACTCATTGAGATCTCTGTGGGCACAGTTTATGCCAGGGAAAGGACACAGGTGAAATCAGCCAAGAGAGGAGGTACATAGAGGCTGAAAGGTTTAGCTGTCTTCACCTGAAGGGCTAGGGCTGAAATCTCCTCCTCCCAGAAAAGACAAGAGACCACACATAAGGAGCCTTGACAACCAGAGAAGCCCCTCCTAGCTTTGTTACCTTACAGTCCATACTAGGGGCTCATGGTTGGCTGCCATTGGTCACCTGTTGTGGCTACCTCAGACTCCAGTCCTATCAAGGATCAGCTGATCATGCCTGGATTCCTAGCCGGCACACTAAATCAGATTGTTCACTTATCTTATGTGTCCTGCTCACACCCTAAATCATTTTGTTAGTTTTTGTGAATGGCTTGCATCCAAAATGAAGACACTTGCATGCCACTGCAAGGATTAGAGAGGCCAAGGGCAAAGGCTGGGCCTCTGCTTGGGCAAGGTTCAATTCTTTCTCATGCACAGGCAGATTAAACAGTACCCAGCCTGCACAGGGGTATGAACTTGATTTTCATTTTTGTTTTTGGGTCCGGTCATGGGGCCTGAACTCTGGGCCTGGGCGCTGTCCCTCAGCTCTTCAGCTCAAGGCTAGCGCTCTACCACTTGAGCCACAGTGCCACTTTCGGCTTTTTTCTTTTTGCGTATGTGGTGCTGAGGAATCGAACCCAGGGCCTCTGGCATGCAAGGCAAGTGCTCTACCACTGAGCCACCTTCCCAGCCTATGAACTTGATTTTCAAGGGAGACTGTCCACTACATTTGATTCCCCTCTGCCCCCAAGGTGTGCAGTCCTCAGGGAGGGGACGGGAGCCATGCTAGAGCAGACATTTATCTTTACTTTGAGTTACTCATCATTTATTTTCTGGGTGTTGAACTCTTAGAGTGGACAAGTCAGAGCCAGTCCCCTATCCTCATGCCTCACTCAATTCAGCCAGCACTCAAGTCTTCAGGAGCAAACCAATAATGATATGCTTGGAAGTCGTGTTATGAGCTGGGTGTTGGTGGGTGGCTCCTCTTATTCTAGCTACTCAGGATGCTGAGATCTGAGAATCCCGGTTCCAAGCCAGCCTGGGCAGGAAAATCCATGAGACTCTTATCCACCAAAAAGCCAAAAGTGGAACTATGGCTCATTGTAGTAAAGTGCTAGCATTGAGAAAACAAACAAACAAACAAAAATCCAAGTGAGAAGCTGGTCTCAGGTGGCTCCCATTTGTAATCCTAGCTACTTAGGAGGCTGAGATCTGGGAATGGGGGTCAAAGCCAGCCTGGGCATTAAAGTCTGTGAGACTCTTACAGTGCCCAGAGTTCAAGCCCCACGATAGACGGAAAAAAAAAAATCCAAGTGAGAGTTTAGAGGCCCTATGTTCAAATTCCAGTCCAGTCCACGTGTAGGTGTACATGCACTCAACCCCACAAAGCTTGTGTAAGGTGAAGTAGGTTCATTCACTCAAAGAAAAACAGTAAGATTTATCTCTACTTGAATCCTTCTCAGAGACTCTTTTGAGTTGGGACAAACTAAAGCTGGATTATTGAGATGATGCAGGGAAACCAAAACACAGGAAAAATGGGCCACTCAGGAAATAGGCCCAGAGCCACTCTCTCCTGAGGGCAATCCTTTCTTGGTTTCATGAAATGCCACCTTTGGCTCCTCTAGGCCAACAGATCTGGCAGACTCAAGATGCCAGAAGGGACTTGGGAAGGTCCAAGGCTTTCCCAGCATTCTCACTGAAACTGTTTCTCAGTTCAAATTTGCAAGGGAGGACTTGATTGGCTAGGCTTGAGTGAGGTGCTTACTCTAGCCCAATAAGCTGTGGCAGACTGGGGTGGGGGTGTGGCTGAGGGAGTGCCTTCCTGTCTTCCTCAGGAGGTGTGGCTGGGAAATCGGTGATGACTCACTTTGAGTCACCTTACTCCAAATTAGTTCCAACTCCAGGGCTTCCAGGTCCTCAGTTTATTGAGGATTTGTTCTCTGCAGTTAAGGATCTGAATCTATCTATCTATTTATCTATCTATCTATCTCTCAAGATCACACAGTAACTTACTCAGAACATGACACAGTTGGTACCCAGGGCAGCTGGGGAAGGGGCTCAAGGGTAGAGGTTGGGGAGTGGAGGGGAAATGCTAAGTCCTAGAAGGGGGTTGGGATGAAACAGGAGGGCCAGGGTGGACTTTTGGACATTCTGTTCCTAGCCTTACAACTAGGACACAGATTCCTGGGCCCGTTTTTGTTTTTTTTTAACTGCCCTGCCCTGAAGCTCTTGACCTCCCAAACTGCCCCTCACTGAAAGCTCAAGTTGACTCAGCAGCTTCCCCTGCCCCCTCCTTTCTGGGGGTGTGTTGGGCCTTAGTGTACAGTTGGAAATCTGGGAGTCTCTAAGTAAATGGAGCAGGCCAGGGACCTGGAGCAGTTATTCCAGGTTCCTTAGGATTAAGTAGTTGGTGCTGAGAATCAAACCCAGGGCCTGCTGCATGCTAAGCAAGTGCTCTTAGCACTGATCTACGGCCCATTCTCCTCCACACTCCCCACCAATCTTGAAGGGGCTTTGGCACATCTAAGTACATCCCCAAACACAGGATGTAGGCCCTCATATTTACATTCTCTCCCCTTATCATTTTCCTTCTTTCTCTGCATTCAGCTCACTGGAACACCCTTTCTAACCCGGGTTGACCTCTTTTCCATTTAAATCTGCCGTCTCCATCCAGCAGCCTGCCTCGATTGTCTCTACCAATCACAGCTGTTGTGCGTCTATACCTTGGCACCTCCTTCGCGGGTCCTTAAACGCCTGAAGCGGAGAAGAACGTAACGTTGGGTCAGCATGTGATGGGGCTGGGGGTAGTTTTCATCCATCCAGGAATGGATTAATTCTCAAACGTCTGATGCGGTTGGGGCTGGCACAGGATGCTTGACCTCAAGTAGTGAACTGGCGAATCCGCGAGGCCTAGCAGAAGAGAAACTTGCGGGACCACGTGCTGCGTACTAACCCGACTCCAGCAGGAATGGCCGGCTCTGGTCGCGCGCGGGTCCTCGGAGATGCTCCTGGTTGATTTGCGGACCCCGCGGTGACCTTGAACAGTGAGAAAGCCATTCTGTGCGCGTGTGTGTGTCTGTCTAGGAGTTTTGCTAGAGAGGAATACGATCTCCATACTGTCCTAACCATCTCCCCCTACGCCCCCTAAGCTGGAACCCCGAGAATCCCGATGGATGGAACCATTCCTGTGAGAGCCAAGGGACACACCTTGTCTATCCAGCCCTGTCCTGATCGAGCCATATTAATTCCGGGGAAGTCTTGCAGTGTACAATGTGGGGAGTCTCATGCCTCCCCCCTTTTTTTTTAAAGCGTGGAGGTGTCCCGGCCCTCCAGCCCACCGCCCTTTCCAACCCGGAAGACCTCCTCCCTGCTCCTCCTCCTCCTCTCCTTGGTCCGCGGCTTCCCTCCAGGCCGGAGGATCCAGCAGGGCCCCGCGTGTCCCCGAGCACGCACGCAGACACCCGCGCGCACGCCAGTCCCCGCCTCCGGCCACCCCGTGCCCGGGCGCACGCAGCCCCTTTACGCGCGCACCCCGCCCGCCGGACCCGGCGCGCATCAGCGGCGGGCGCGGAGCGGCCCCGAAGGTTAAGACCCGGGGCTCGCGGGACCGGGAGGGAGGGACCCGGGGGCCCGGCCGCTGTGTGGGGCGGAGCCGAGGGCGGAGCTCGCCGAGCCCCAGCACGCCGGGAGAGCGAGCGCGCGCGGGAGAGGGAGGGCAGGTCCACGCCGCCGCCGTGCGCTCCGCCCCGCCCTCGGCCCGCGCCCTCCGTTCCTCCTCGCCGCAGCCCCCGCCCTAGCTGCCGCTGCGCTCCCGGCCTCCACCGCCTCCGAGGTAGGCGCACTGGAAAGGGCTTGGTTGTGGCCTGCCCTAACCCGGGCTCTTGGGAGGGGGCAAGGGGATCGCCGGGAGGACCGGGCGAGGGTTGGAGGGCCTTAGGAGCCCGGGCTCGACCAGGCCCTTGCATGGGTCACCCGCGCGAGCACCGCAGGCCCGGCGCACGGGCCGCTGAGTGATCTAGGGGTCTAACTAGGTTGGTGATCGCGAGGACGAAGGTCCCGGAGCTGCTGCATCTGGGGAGGCGCTGGGGGTGAGTGGGGGGAACGAGAAGTGGACCTGCGGGCGGAAGGGCATGGGCCACCGCGTGGAGGCCCAGCGCGCCTAGGTGACCTTCCCCGGCGGCGCCCTCTGGTTTTCGAACCTGTCCTCAAGGCTTGGGTAGGGACCCTGCGGCCGGCTGCCCGCCGCGCTCGCCAGGCTGGACTCGCGAGGTTGTGTTGGCCAAGCTCGCTCCTGCGGGATGCGCTTCCCTGACAGCCAGTCGTACTCCCCCCCCCCCCCCCCCCCCCCCCCCCCCCCGGCTCTTGCACGCCTTGGTCGGCCCACGCGGGGAAGGAGAAGCTGGCACGCAGCACCTCCAGCGCCTTCCCCGGGCGGACCGGGCTGCTGAGACTCCACTTTTAGGCCTCCGGAGCTAGGGGTGGGGTGGGGGGGAGAAGGGGGGGAACCTCGGGCTTGGGTAGGAGGTTGAACTTCTGAAAAGCAGGACCCTCTTCCCCTCCTCCCCCCCACGGTCAGCGAGGTGACCCTCTCTCGGCTTTCAGGAAGGATTCTGGCTCATTCATTCTTCCAATGTGACTGGTTCGGAGCCTGACTGGGACTCACACCCTTGGTGATGTCCCCAAGGTCACACAGCTAGTTAGGCCACCAGGCCTCAGTTTCCTCTGTCTGTAAAATGGGAGCAGTTATACTTCTCTTTCGATAGTTTTTTTTTGGGGGGGAGGGGGCACAATCAAAGTGAGCCGGTTAACCCGAAGCCTTCAGAACAGTGCCTGTCAAACCCACTGCTTCCATGGAAAGCGGGACACTTACACGTTAGTGCATCTGGGGAGGATGGGGAGTCACCCGCCCCCCCCCCCCCCCCCCAGCCAATTTTGCTCTCTGTGGTGTCCTGGGAAGAGATTCCGTCAGTGTAGGTCCTATTTTGTGGGCCCTGGTTCACATTACTAATTAAGCACTCAGATATATAGGTATCTTTCAAGATAATTCCGGTCAGTTTACGAATTGGTCAGCTGAGGTTGGGGCACGAAATTTGCCAGTGCAGACTTTGAATGGAGGAGCAGAGCTGAGAAGATTGGGCTTCCACCTGAAGCCCTCATCCTTCTTGAGTA
>NW_012267351.1:3962839-3984394 GCF_000151885.1 Dipodomys ordii
CCCCCCCCGTTTTCCTAAACTGAGGTTGATGACAAGGCTAAGGCAGATTACCCAGAACGGCCTTTTCCATCTTTCTGGTTGAACTCCTGGAGGTTCAGACCCAGGCCCTGGAGGCCCTTGTCTTCAGGGTCTAGGGTGGAGCTGCTTGTCACAAAGTAGGTGCTTCAGAAAGTCCTGGGGCTGTGGGCATAAATGCATTATTTGCCACCCTTTTTGTTGACAGAAGGCTAACCTGACTATTCCAGTGAGTGATACATAGTATCACATTAGTCATGGAATTACTGAATATGCAGTACTGAGAGGCAGGGGCTGGAGATCCAGACTGTTGTTCTTTGATCCTGGACATTTCTGTTTCAGAAAATAGCTTTGGCTTGGGTACTGGTGGCTTATGCCTGTCATCCTAGCTACCCAGGAGGCTGGAATCTGAGGATCACAGTTCAAAGCCAAATCAGGGAAAGTCTGTGAGACGTTTATCTTTAAATTAACCAGCAAAATGCTGTGGTTCAAAATGTGGTTCAAGTACTGTAGAGTATCAGCCTTGAGCAAAAAAGCTCAGGGACATCAGTGCAGGCCCTGAGTTCAATCCCCAGGACTAGCACAAAAAAGAAAAGAAAAAGAAAGGAAGGGAGGAAGGAAGGAAGGAAGGAAGGAAGGGAGGAAGGGAGGGCAAGCTTCGCCTAGCAGAGAGTCACAAGTATTTAAAGAACTATAATGGTAGGTATAGTTTTAGAGCAGTGAGACACAAAAGATTGTTTCTCTCTTGAAATAACTGCTTTAAACATAGTATCTTAGCCGGGCACTGGTGGCTCACTCCTGTAATCCTAGCTACTCAGGTGGCTGAGATCTGAGGATTGAGGTTCAAAGCCAGCCCAGGCAGTAAAGTCCATGAAACTCTTACCTCCAATAAAACACCAGAAAACCAGAAGTGGTGCAGTGGCTCAGGTGGTAGAGTGTTAGCCTTGAGCTGAAGAGCTAAGAGACAGTGCCTAGGCCCAGGGTTCAAGCCCCATGACTGACAAAACAAAACATAGTATCTTCATTCAATGACTTTCTAAGTCTCATGGAAAAGTTGTCCAACTGGTGATTCTGGGCTTGAAGGTAGATAGATGGGTACCTATCTGAGTCCTTGGGCTTGTGAATAAGATGCCTGGTCCCAAAGAGGAGGTACTCGCT
This sequence comes from Dipodomys ordii, assembly GCF_000151885.1. NCBI lineage: Eukaryota > Metazoa > Chordata > Mammalia > Rodentia > Heteromyidae > Dipodomys > Dipodomys ordii. The sequence goes on from NW_012267351.1 coordinate 3,964,013, forward strand.
TCTGATTTCTTAGTGTTATTTCTAGTCTGGAATGGGTTTAATTGAGGCATGGATACCAGAGGCTGAATGGGTCCAGACAGTGAGTTGGTACTAAATTCCAAGCTGGGGGTGATAACCGGCTCACCCCATCTTTACCAGTAAGATGCTCCTGAGGCACCTCAGGCTGCTTTCTAGCCTTGAAGTTTTCCTTGGTGTGAGATACATGGGTGGGCAAGGGTCACCCAAGCCTAAAAGGTGGCCCAGAGGGTAGGGCCCCATAAGTAGGCCCTGTGTGTCTACAGTCCGTGGCCTTGGGCTCTTCCCAGATTCCTGTGGTGGCCGCCAAGAAAAGGGGACCAGTGGGGTCCTCAGTTGGGCCTGGGCACATTCCTCCTTGCTCATAAGGATTTGTGTGTGTGTGTGTGTGTGTGTGTGTGTGTGTATACCTATACTGAAGTTTGAACTCAAGTCCTGGGTGCTCTCTGTTTTCACTCATGCCTGGTGTTCTACCACTTGAGCCAGAGCTCTATTTATGGCTTTTTTGGGTGGTTTATTGGAGATAAGAGTCTCATGGACTTTCCTGGCTAGGCTGTTTTTGAACCACGATCCTCAGATCTCAGCCTCTTGAGTAGCTAGGATTCTACATGGGAGCCACCTACCTGCCCAACAACTGGCAGGAAAGAGCCCTAGAGAGCATCCTGGGCTTACAACACTTATGGCCTGAGCCAAAGGATCTAGTACAAGTTAAGTCACTTTTCTGTCCTCAGTTTCTCTGTCATGTCTCTGACTGTGTTACATAGTCACCATTGTCACAGTCATCAAAGGCCTTCCTGGTGTCTCGATGTAGGTTCTGTATCTCTGCAATGTAAGTTCTGTGCTTGGGCACAGAAGTGAGGTGTTGGATAGGTGGACGGGTCCTCCCTGACTATCCGTTACTGGTGTTCGCATACTGCAGTCACTTGCTCTGTTTTCAGGAGCTAATACCTGTGAATGCCTTTGGAAAGGAGAAATTGCTCTTCAGATGGAACGTGTTATTCTTTCACGCTGATCTGATGCGGCTCAGGGTGCCTGGCGTTGGCTAGCTGGCAGTGGACAGTGCTCAGTGGATTTGCCCTGTAGGTGGTGAGGACAGTCGTGCTGAGGTGGGAGGCATTCTACCACCTGACTGGACAGCAGTCAGCCAAACAGTGCTTTCTTTATGGACCGGATGGACTCTGGACCCTGTGGTTCAGGGTGACTTTTGGGTAATGTGCTTTGCAGCCATTATTCTCATAAGAAATATGCAGAAGGCAGGCTGGGGGGGCGGGAGTAACTCAGTGGTAGGGTGCCGGCTGAACATGGAGGGAGTGTTGAGTTGGATCTCTAGGCTCTCAACACAAAAGAACACAGATGATAGATTGTACATCTATAAGATGAAAACCTAGCTGGGTGTATGGGCCTGCTGTGTATCAGCATGCATGGCTCTGTGCTTGCTATTGAGGAATTGATATTATCCTCTAGGACTCTGAGCCAGGGCCTCTTTCTTGTGTTAGAGCTGAAGGAAAAGGAGGTGCAGAGAGGTTATGACTGGAATGGTAGGATAGGATTGGGACTCAGGTTCTCCTGATTCCTGGATTGCTGTTGGTGTTAACCCCAAGGGGGGCCAAACTAGGCAGGGGGACTCCAGGGAACCTGAGGTCAGGCAGGAGAGTCCTTTTACGCCTGGACCCTAAAGCCTGGTGTATTAACTGACAGTCCAAGCGTTCTCTCTTTAGCCCCATGGGTGGATAGGCAGACTGCCCAGACTCCAAGACATTCTTCTGAGTCTCATGGAAGGCCTTGCTGCTGCTGATGGCCTAGCGTCCAGGGTGTTTTAAAATAGAAGCGACGCCTGGAAAGCAGAGCTGTGCGATGTCCGAGAAGGGGGAGGGCAGGGCAGCTGCCACCAAACCCAGCCACCAGCCCAGAGCCAGCATCAAAAATCAGGGACTGTGTCCTGGGTTCTACCTCTGCCTTGGGAAAAAGTGCTTGTGTGTGTGTGTGTGTGTGTTTCAGGGAGGGAAGCTTATGAGTGTGTTCTGGCTTTTAAAGCTGTTTTTTTCCTTTCCTGGTCTCTTAGGGATAGAGAGTTGCTTTTGCTCTAATCTAACACTGGCTGGTCTGATGCCCCTTCTGTAGGCTGGCACACTTTTTTTTTTTTCATAGGCCAAACCATCTGGAATAGAGTTGGTAAAACAGTAGGGCCAAAGACCTTCCTGCAGTTCTGTCTTCCTGAGAGGAATCCTGGGATGGCAAAGTATGATGGTGTAAGGTTTGAGCTGCTAAGTTGTTGTTGTTGTTGTTTGGTCATGGGGCCTGAACTCTGGGCCTAGGCGCTGTCCCTCAGCTCTTCAGCTCAAGGCGAGTGCTCTACCACTTGAGTCACAGTGCCACTTCCGGTTTTCTGGTGATAAGAGTTTCCTGGACTTTCCTTCCCAGGCTGGCTTTGAACTGTGATTCTCAGATCTTAGCCTCCTGAGTAGCTAGCAGAGCCACCGGCGCCAGCTGTGATCTGGGTTCTTAAGGAGGGGGTGGTTAGGGAAACTTGGAGAAGGCTGGAGGTTGGAGGGAGCTGGAGCAGGGTAGAATTTGGGTAGGGACCCAGCAGGGAGTGAGCCTTCCTTCCATCTCTTTTCTGAATTTCCATCTGTGGTTAAATGTATCCCATGGGCTGAACTCAGCCATAAGCTCACTGATAACAGTCCTTAACCATTCACACTGCTATGGAGGAAAGGAGAAAAGTGGATCTGGAGCCACTAACCATGTCCAATAGAATAGATGATGGCCACTGCCACTATTCATTGAATCATATCTCTGTGCCCTAGAATGGTCTAATGTTACACTCATTTCATGGCTTTTCTGCAACAATTCCTTTAGTTCCGCTTATTTATTTCTCAGTCATGGGCCTGAACTCTGGGCCTGGGCGCTGTCCCTCAGCTCTTCAGATCAAGGATGGCACTCTACCACTTGAGCCATAGCTCCACTTCAGGCTTTTTCTGCTTATGTGGTGCTGAGGAATCAAACCCAGGGCCTCATGCATGCAAGGCAAGCGCTCTACTACTGAGCCACATTCCCAGCCCCTAGTCTCATTTTAATAGATGAACAAAGTGAGACCTTATCAGTATAAGTAGTGTTGCCAGGGAGAAATTTTGTTTTGTTTTGTTCAATCATGGGCTTGAACTCCGGGCCTGGGTGCTCTGAGCTTTTGTGCTCAAGGCTAGTGCTTTACCACTTTGAGCCACAGCACCACTTCTGGGTTTCTGGTATTAATTGGAGATGAGAGTCTCATGGATTTTCCTGCTGGGGCTGGGTTTGAACCACAATCCTAAGATCTCTACTTTTTTTTGTCGGTCATGGGGCTTGAACTTTGGGCCTGGGCGCTGTCCCTCAGCTCTTCAGCTCAAGGTGAGCGCTCTACCACTTGAGCTACAGCGCCACTTCCGGTTTTCTGGTGGTTTATTGGAGATAGGAGTCTCATGGTCTTTCCTGCCCCAGCTGGCTTTGAACCGAGATCCTCAGATCTCAGCCTCCTGAGTAGCTAGGATTACATGTGTGAGCCACCAGTGCCCGGCTTCAGAGCTCTACTTTCTGAGTAGCTAGGATTACAGGTGTGAGCCACAGGTGCCCAGTTTAAGAAAAGTTTAGTGAAGGGATTATTTGCAAAGATAGGAGCAGAGTATAGAGAGGCTGCCAGGCTGGCCTCTCTCACAGGCTTATGACCCTTCTGTATACTCACTATCTTTTCTTTTGTTTTCTTTTTCTTTCTCTCTTCCTTTCTCTTTCTTTCTTTCTTCCTTCTTTCTTTCCTTTTTCTTATTTTTTTGGTCGGAGACCAAGATATGAATGCTGTTGGCTCATAGGCTGGTACTCAATCACCTGAACCATGCCTTCAACTTCCTTTATTCCCTTTTTTTTTTTTTTGTCGGTTGTGGGGCTTTAACTCTGGGCCTGAACACTGTCCCTCAGCTCTTCAGCTCAAGGCTGAAGAGCTCTACCACCTGAGCCACAGTGCCACTTCTAGTTCTCTGGTGGCTAATTGGAGGTAAGAGTCTCAACAGATGTTCCTGCTGGGGCTGGCTTTGAACTGTGATCCCCAGATTTCAGCCTCCTGAGTAGCTAGGATTACATGTGTGAGACACTGATGCCCAGTTTCCTTTTTAACTCAAAGCTGGGGCTGTCACTTGAGCCACAGATCCTTTTCTTTTTTTTTTTTTGTTGTTCTTGTAGGTGTTTGTTTTTGTTTTTTTGTTGGATAATTTTAGATAAGAGACTCACAGACTTTTCTGTCAGGGCTGGTTCAAACTGAGATCTTCAGATCTCAGCCTCCTGAATATCTGGGGTACAGGTGTGAGCCCCCAGTGCTCCACTGTGTCACTGTCTTGTGGTCACCTAGATAGGCTGGGAAATGCCCTGGCAGGTGGGTGCTTGTAGCTCTGCTCCCCATTTGCCTTTGGAGGCAGTGTCTCACCCTCTTTGGGTCTTGTCTGTGCCATGTTGTTACAGTGGTTATTGGTTCTTAGAGGGTACCAAGGCATCCCTTTCTGGATCCTTCCAAGAGAGCCTCTGCAGAGAAAAGGGGCCACACCAGGATGCTATGGACAAGAAGAGAGCCTGCTTTGCTAAGGGCTGGGAGGTGGGGAAGGAGGAGAAAAAAAGGAGGAGGAGGGAGAGGAGGAATCAGGCTCACTGAAGTGGGGAACTCTCCTGTATTCCTAGCTTCTGGACAGGGTGACTAAGCCTGGGAGTGAAATGCACCCTCATAGGTTTTGGGTGATAATCCCACCACTTCCCAGCTCTGTTTGAATCTGTTTCTGAAAAGCTACCTTGTAGCTTTTCCTGCTGGCAGTCCCACTTTGCAACAACTGTTGCAATGTGGTCTTAACATTTCCTGTTCTTAGAAAAAGTATCAGTGTACACAATGTAAACCATCAGTGAGAACAAAAACTAGATTCTTGTTTGAACCCCTCAATTATCTTGCCTCTGCAGAAGTAACTCCAAGGCCAAGTTTACAGAGGGCTGAGATCTTTCCATGCTCTTCCCCACCTGGTCACACATTTATAAGGAGATAGTGTGTGTAAAAAGGTCTTCTTTGAGTCACATGGGATGAGAAATTTTCTGTGACTTGCTTTGTGTGTGTGTGTGTGTGTGTTCGCGCGTGCCAGTACTCAGGATTGAACTCAGGGCCTGAGCCCTGCCTCTTAACTTTATCACTCAAGGCAAGCACTCTACCACTTGAGCCAACTCCACTTCTGGCTTTTTGCTGGTTACCTGGAGATAAGAGTGGACTTTCCTGCCTGGTCTGGCAGATCTCATCCTCTCTGAGTAGCCATGATTACAACCATGAGTTGCTAGGGTCTGGCATGTGGCTTGATTTTCAGTCAACTGTATTATAGGTAGCTTTCTGTGCTACCACATGAAATTTACCTCCTTCCTCCCCTCTTCCCCCCATGGAACTTGAACTCAGGGGGGACTGGGCACCTTCCTGAGCTGCTTTTGCTCAAGGCTAGCATTCTACTACTTGAGCCACACCACCACTTCTGGCCTTTTCTGTATATGTGGTATTGAGGAATTGAACCCAGGGCTTCATGCATGCTAGGCCAGCACTCTACTGCTAAGCCACATTCCTAGCCCCAGTACCTTAAGTTTTGTTCATTCCTTTCCCCACTGATGAGCAGTTAGGTCAGTTTTGGATTTTGTGTTGCAGGTAACTCGGGGGATGAAGTCCTATCTATATGTCTTAGGGTTCCTTGGGTCCTGGTATGGGGTAGGTTCCTAGGAGTGAAACTGCCACTAGGGTGAATGAATGAATGCAAGGTTAGTTCTCTAGCAGTTGCCTTCCAGAGCAGTGTGTGTGTCTTACCCACACTTGCTCTACAGAGCGGTAAGTTTTCCACAGCCTTTGTGTGTGTGTGTATGTGCGCATGTGTACTGGGGCTTGAACTCAGGGTCAGGGTACTCTCCCTTAGAAGGTTTGTACTTTTCCACTTGTGCCATACCTCCACTTCTGCAAGTCTCAGACTTTTCTACCCTGGCTGGCTTGGAACCTTAGGTCTCAGCCTTCTGAGTAGCTGGAATTACAGGCCTGAGTTAACAGGCTTCTACACACATAGCTTTCTTCACATTTTGAATAGACTTATTCATGACAGGCTCTTGAGGGGCTTTGAGTTCAGGGGTGTGGTGGTGGGGTAGGTGTAGTGGGGTGGGGGCACAATGAGCAGAGCAGCTGTCACTGCCTTGTAGCTGATGAGTCAGGGAAGATGTGACACAACTATCTACCCCCCCCCCTCCAGCCCCCAGCCAGGATGGAGGTTATATAAATGTGTTGTGTAGACTGTACTGGGTGATACACAATCCCTTCCCTTTGAGCTTCCAGTATTGCTAGATTTACATTCTTAAACTGGGGTGGAGCTTGCGTAATTTGTTCCAAGGTCAGCCAGGGAAGGGTTGGTTAGGTAGACTGGCAGACTGTGGACGAGGACCAGGGTATGGCTTGCTGACCCTTATCAAGGTCATCAGTGACCAAGTCCTGCTCTACAGCCTTTACTATGGCAGAGAGCTATAGTCCTGTCTTCCCAGGCTGCTTTCTGCCTTCTGTCTATGCAGGGCAGGCTGCCTGGCTTATGTCAGGCTGTCCTGCTTTATGCTCAATCCTCAGGGCGTGGGGTGGGTGGATGCTCGGGAGGCATCTGTGCCTGCGCCACTGAGCAGTGTAGCGGAAGCCATGAGTGACTGGTGGATGGAGGGGTTGGGGGAGGGGATCAGAGTTCAGCTTCTGAGGCTGGATCTTGTCTCTGTTAGATAAGGGAACAGATGCTGGGATCGCTTTCCTCTGGCCCTGCAGATTGTCCTTTCTCCTGCAGAATCCTGAGAACTGTGTGAAGTGGGAATCTTGTGGGTGCTGTTGGTGGTGGTTGTAAGGAGACTACAAGCTCAGAGTTGGTGGCTCTATATCTGTAATCCTCAGGAGGCTGAGCTCTGAGGATCATAATTTGAAGCCAGTCCAAGCAGGGAAGTCTGAGACTCTGTCAGCCTTGAGCAGAAAAAGCCAAGGTATAGCTTAATCCTTAATCCTGTTGGGTAAGTGCTGCAGAGAATGGGGATAGCCCATCCCAAGAGCCCAAGGGGAAGCCACAAGCTCTTGGTGACTGGATCCTTGGCTGAAGGCCAGCAATGTAATGGTCTCTATGTGGGTGTTGCCTCAGGCCCAGAAGAAGTTGGACTCCCTTCCTGTACAGTTTTCCTGTATGCTGCTGCACTGGGGAGTGCACCTGCCGAAGCCTGGAACTGAAGAGGTTGTTTCCTTCTCAGTGTTTAAGGGGACCGGAAAGGGTGTGACACACATGTGAGAAAGCTAGCATCCAAATGGTTAACATAAAGGCTGGTACTGAAGACTGTGTTTTAATGAACTGGCAAGTTCTGGTGCTAAATAAATGAAGTGTGGTAGGCCTTCAAGGAAGGAAGCCCACTGCCACAGAAAGCCTGGCCTTGTGTGAAATCTGCCATCCTAACCCCCTTGTCTGTCCTTGGCTAGTAATCTCCTTAGTGGCCTGGGCTGCTGTTTGCTGTAGCAGGAATGTTCTTTGACAGGTGGCTTTGTATATTGGGTCTTGGGGATTAGTGATGACAGTGCCTTTAGGGAATATTAAAAGATGCCCTAGCCAGGTGCTGGTGACTCATGCCGGTAATCCTAGCTACTCAGGAGGCTGAGATCTGAGGATCATGGTTCAAAGCCAACCCAGGCAGGAAGGTCTATGAGACTCTTCTCTCCAATTAACTACCCAAAAGGCAGAAGTGGAGCTATGGCTCATGTGGTAGAGCACCAGCCTTGAGTGAAAAAGTAAAGCCAGTAGTAGCGTGCATGCATGCGCGAGCGCACCCCCCCACGATGGATCTTTTGCCTTTTTCCCAAGGAAGATTTCTAGTCTAGAAGCGAAGGCTTCTGTGTCCAGTGGTAGGTCCTGTAGTCTTTTTGGTGGGGCCACAGAATAGTGATGAGGAAAAACTTCTGAGCTTTAGGGACACTTCCTGGACTCAGGGTTGCTGCCAGTGGCTTGTTCCTTCTTGGCCCCAGGCTGAGGGACAACACTGTAGAGAAGTGTTTTGTCCACAAATGACTTCTTAATCCTAGAAGGGATGGAGAATGTTCTGGGCCATCTGCCATGATGTTCTGCAAGTCTGCTGGGCTGTGTTACCTCAGCTTTCAGTCCTGAGTTGTTTGGTGTTGATTTCAAGGCCCCTGCTTTCCTGGTCTGAACCTGGGGTACTTGTGCCTGCATGGGGTAGTTTGGGAGGAAAGATCAAGGGGGAGGACAGGAATTCCCAGATTCGATTGAGCCCGTGGGGGAGCCCTATGTTGGATCTTCTCAGTTTCCTCTCATGCTCTTAACCCTATAATATGGGCTGACCCGGCCATGGTTCCGGCCTGCTCCTGTGCAAGAAATAGCAGCAGCAACAAAAATAGAACAGAGTAAACAGCTCACTGCTCTCCTCTGCTACATAGGTGAGCAAGGCGTCTGCAACAGGGCCTGGAGCAAGAGCTTACCGTGGTTTGGTTTTGCATCCTACCCCAGGTTTCTGCAGTATCTGAATGGAGGGTGGTCAGCAAGGCAACTTTCAGTTGTGGGGTTGTTTCCTGGGATCACTTGAACCCCTTCTCAGGGGGACTCCCACTCTCCAGGAACATGTATCCATTTGTGTCAATGTTTATATGACTAACTTTATATAGAGTTCTAATTTAGTTTTGCTGTCTGTCTGTATTTTATTTTTGTTAGTTGTGGGGCTTGAACTTGGGGCCTGGTGGCTGTCCTTGATCTCTTTTGTTCAAGGCGAGTACTCTGTCACTTTGAGCCTTGACTCCACTTCCCATTTTCTGGTAGTTAATTGGAGATAAGAGTCTCATGGGGGCTGGGAAGGTGGCTCAGTGGTAGAGCGCTTGCCTTGCATGCAGGAGGCCCTGGGTTCGATTCCTCAGCACCACATAAGCAGAAAAAGCTGGAAGTGGCGCTGTGGCTCAAGTGGTAGAGTGCTAGCCTTGAGCTGAAGAGCTGAGGGACAGTGCCCAGGCCCAGAGTTCAAGCCCCACGACTGGCCAAAAAAAAAAAAAAAAAAGTCTCATGGACTTTCCTGCCCAGGCTGGCTTCAAACCACAATCCACAATCCTCAGATCTCAGCCTCCTGAGTAGCTAGAATTACAGGAGTGAGTCACTGGTGCTCATCATGTATTATTTATTTATGCTGGTCCTGGAGTTGAACTCAGAGCCCGGGTGCTGTCTCAGCCCCATAAGTAGCTAGGATTATAGTTGTGAGCCATTGGGCCTGGCTTAATTTTATTTTTAGTAATATGTAGATAATTTTTTTCCAGTTGCCTGACTAGAATTTACTGTATGCTCTATGAGGAATATAGTACTCTAAAAGTGAGTTTCTCAAAGTACAAAAGTAATGAAAAGTTGGATTCCTTCTGGCTCATAGTAGGTTCAAAAACTGATTTCAGTGCATTTTATGTCCTAGCAGCCGACATTTTGTAAGATGATCTGTTTTACTGGCAAGTGTCCTGCAGTTCAGTAAAATAGCTGGCTCATGGGAATGTGTCTTTGACAGTTAATTCATTCAGCAAATATTTACTGACGTTTACTATATCCTGGGCCTGTGTTAAGGCCTGGAGATGCCCGGGAAGAGAGGTCAAAGGTCAGGCTGATCTGTCAACAAAAACTCCAGCTCTACTCCCCGTCCCCCTCAACCAGACAGCTGTGTTTCTCTGCCCGTAACCTGGGAACTTAGGGTTCTTGGAATTCTCAGTGGATAATTTTTATTGGTTGTTAATTGTGTCTAATAAACATTACTGATGGTAAACTAATTTTCATAATTACCAGCGCCTTTATTCTGGTGCTTCTTTTATTGCAGCAGAAGATGGCTGTGCCTCCCACGTACGCCGATCTTGGCAAGTCCGCCCGGGATGTCTTCACCAAGGGCTACGGTAAGAGTCAAGAGAAGCCAGGGCCCTTCCACACACACATGGGTCTGGCATGCTTACATTTTTTTCCTGCGGTAGATTTGGGAGATCAGATCAGTGCTTGAGAACTTCCATGTTGGGGAAACAGGATCAGCTTCTCGGGCAGCTGGTTGTGTCGCCAGTAGGTGGCGGCTGGCACATTGCTGTGGGTAAAGTGCACATTCTCGTTCTCTCTCTCTCTCTTGCAAGTGTTCAGCAGCTTTGTGGCTGCTGCTGCCTGCCATGGAGCTCGGCTTCTATATTTAGCCTCCTGTGCCCACGAGGCCTGATGACTCTGTCTGCCAGCTGCTAGGCACCATCTCTCCAGCCCTGCTAGGAGCAACAGGCAGGGGCCAGGTGGAGTCCTAGTTATCTGTCTGTTGCTATTTCATGGCAGGCACTCTGTACCCCCAGTTCTTACCATAGAGGGCTTTATTTTATTGAAATGTATGTTCATATTTAATTAATGAATTAACTTTATTTATTTATGCCAGTATTGGGGCTTGAACTCAGGGCCAGAGTACTATCCCTTAGCTTTTCATTCAAGACTGCTGCTCTACCACTTGAGCCACAGCACAACTTCCTGTTTTCTGGTGATTAATTGGAGATAAGTGTTTCAGGGGCTTTCCTACCTAGGCTGGCTTTGAATTAGGAGCCTCAAAATCTCAGCCTTGGGAATGTGGCTTAGTGGTAGAGTGCTTGCCTAGCATGTTTGAAGCCCTGGGTTTGATTCCTCAGTACCACATACACAGAAAAAGTCAGAAGTGGCACTGTGGTTCAGATGGTGGTAGAGTGCTAGCTTTGAGTCATAGAAGCTCAGGGAAAGTGCCCAGGCCCTGAGCTCAAACCCCATGATTGGCAGAAGGAAAGAAGGGGAAAGGAAAGGAAAGGAAAGGAAGGAAGGAAGGAAGGAAGGAAGGAAGGAAGGAAGGAAGGAAGGAAGGAAGAGCTCATGCCTGTAACCCTAGCTACTCAGGAGGCTGAGATCTGAGGATCATGATTCAAAGCCAGCCTGGGGGCTGGGAAGGTGGCTCAGTGGTAGAGCCTTGCATGCTCGAGGCCCTGGGTTTGATTCTTCAGCACCACATAAGAAAAAAGCTGGAAGTGGCGCTGTGGCTCAAGAGGTAGAGTGCTAGCCTTGAGCTGAAGAGCTGAGGGACAGAGCCCAGGCCCAGAGTTCAGGCCCCACGACCGGACCCCCCCCCCCAAAAAAAAAAAAAGCCAGCCCGGGCAAGGAAAGTCTGTGAGACTCTTATCTCCAATTAACCACCAGAAAACTGGAAGTGGCACTGTGGCTCAAGTGGTAGAGTGCTTGTCTGCAGCTGAAGAGCTCAGGGATAGCACCCAGACCCAGAGTGTAAAGCCCCATGACTGACAAAAAGAAAAAGAAAAAAAGAAAGAAAAGAAAAAAAGAAATATCTCAGCCTCCTGAGTAGCTAGGGTTATAGGCATGAGTCCGCCAGTTCCTAGCTTCAAAGGCTTCATTTTAGGAAGTGTTTCCAAACAGCCACGAGGAAGCCAGAGATGCTGTTCTTGGCTTCAGTTATTTAACCCACTTAAAAGTTGTTTTCTTCTTTCTTTAGGATTTGGTTTAATAAAACTTGACTTGAAAACAAAGTCTGAGAATGGATTGGTAAGTTGTTCAACTGTCCTGGAACATGGTATTTGTCATCCATTATCAGATACCTGGCCAGTCAGGGACCCCTTTTGGATTGTGACAGTTTGTGGTTGTTACTTCAGTACTTCTCTATATTGGACACTCTGAAAACCAAGCTGGGAGACCTTGCTTCAGTAGTTATTAATATGCTCAGGAAAATGAGGGTGGCCTCAGTTGTACTTTCCCCTCCCCTCCCCTCTGTCCCCCTCCTCTCCCCTTCCCTTTTCTCTTTTTTGGTGCTGGGGAATCAAACCCAGGTCCCTGTATATAGGGTACTAGGCAAGTACTCTTCCACTGACCTATACCCTAGTCCAATCCTAATTGCTTCTAATTTTAAAATGGACTCATGTTATTCAAAACAAAAACATCATCTTTGGCCAGCTGTCAGTGTCATATGTCTATAATCCTAGTTACAAAGGAGGCTGAGATCTGTAGATATAGATCAAGCTTTGAAGCCAGCACCAGCAGACACTTGCACAAGACTCTTAACTCCAATTACCTATCAAAAAACCAGAACTGAGCAAGGCACAGGTGACTCATGCCTGTAATCCTAGCAACTAAGGAGGCTGAGATCTGAGGATCATGGTTCAGGCATGATGATCTGAGGATCATCAGCCCAGGCAGGCAAGTCTGTGTGACTCATCTCCAAAACTGGAAGTAGTGCTCAAGTGGCAGAGGGCTAGCCTTGAGCTGAAGAGCTGAGGGACAGTGCCCAGGCCCAGAGTTCAAGCCCCACGACCCCACCAAAAAAACCCAAAAAGGGCTGGGAAGGTGGCTCAGTGGTAGAGAGCTTGCCTTGCATGCCAGAGGCCCTGGGTTTGATTCCCCAGCACCACATAAGCAAAAAGAAAAAAAAAAGCCAGAAGTGGCACTGTGGCTTAAGTGGTAGAGCGCTAGCCTTGAGCTGAAGAGCTGAGGGAAGCGCCCAGGCTGAGTTCAGGCCCCACGACTGGACCCCCCCCCCAAAAAAAAAAACAACCAAAAAAATCCAAAACCAGAACTGGAGGCATGGCTCAAGTGATAGTGTACTAGTTACAAGTGAGAGGCCCTGAGTTCAAGCCCAGGATTATCACAAACAAAACAATCTTAGTAGAGCTTTTCAGAGTCTATCTGTAGCAGCTGCCAAAAGGGAAGAATTTAGAAGTAGAATTACTGTTCCACCAGCTTTAGCTCAAGTCTTTTTCTCTGTCCAAGTCTGAAGGAAGGATGGAAGAGAGGTGCCTTAGTGTATAGACTCCAGGGCTCCAGGAGAAGAAGGAAGCTTTCTCTTAACACCTTCCCCCCAAAAAACCCTCCCTCCAAGATTCTTTACCCCCTCTCACATTTTCAAAATCTAAGTGAACTACTATAGAAGTAGCACTGTGTGTGTGTGTGTGTGTGTGTGTATGTGTATGTATGTATGTGTATGCGCGGGTGCTGGGGCTTGAACTCAAGGTCTGGACACTATCCCTTAGCGTTTTATTCCGAAGGCTGGTGCTCTACCATTTGAGTCACAGCTCTACTCCCAGCTTTTGGGTAGTTAATTGGAGTTAAGAGTTTCACAGACTTTCTTGCCCAGGCTGGCTTCAAACCACAGCTCCTCAGATGTGAGTAGCTGGGATTATAGGGGTGAGCCACTGGTCTCCAGCCAGAAGTAGCTTTTGTCTGCACATGCTTAGGCACTCACCTAAAGGCCAGGAGTGGTAGGTAGCCAGGCTGCTGAGCTGCAGGCTGTGACTCTCCCTCTCCTTTGAAGGAATTTACAAGCTCAGGCTCAGCCAACACCGAGACCACCAAAGTGAATGGCAGCCTGGAAACCAAGTACAGGTGGACTGAGTATGGCCTGACGTTTACTGAGAAGTGGAACACCGACAACACACTAGGTACCGAGATTACCGTGGAGGATCAGGTAAGGCTGCCCACGGGAAGACACGGGGTACTTAGTCACATGTGCTTGCCGCACTAAACCTACTGGCTACTTTCTTTTCTGTTTAGCTTGCACGAGGACTGAAGCTGACCTTCGATTCATCCTTCTCACCAAACACTGGGTAAGAGTCTCATCTGTTTTCCATGAGGACATTCTGTGATGCTGCGGATTCTGGAAACCTCTGGTGACAAAGGGTTAGACCTATATAGATTCAAGATCTCTGGTTTTGCTTCACCCCCGCCCAACCCCTGCCCCCAGGACACATAAACATTCAATCTTTAATAAACAGTGTGGCAACAAGCACTGTTTAATTTAGGAAAGGTATTCATGCAACAGCTAGTGGGGTTTTGTTTTTTGTTTTGGTGTTGGTCCTGGGTCTTGAACTCAGGGTTTGGGTGCTGTCCCTATGCTCTTCTTTGCTCCAGATTAGTGCTCCATCACTTGAAAGACAGCTCCCTTTGCAGCATTTTTCTGGTTAATTGGGAATAAGAGTCTCAGGCTGGTTTCGAACTGCAGCCCTCAGATCTCAGTCTCCTGGAAGCTCGGATTCCTGGCCTGAACCACTAGTACCCAACCAGTCATGTTTTCTAAAAGAGTCCACATTGTCTTTGTGGCCCTGGCTGCAGGTGTCAGGCTTTCACTAGTGATGCTGCATTTCATATGAGCGGAGCTGCTGGTGAGGTACATGGTCAAGGCTGAAGGGCAGCAGGTGACACTTGGAAACAGACTAGTTGGTGGCCACTGTTAGCCCATTCTGTAGGTGTGGAGAGGCTTTCTCCCCACTTCCTGCATGTGGACACAGAAACCTTATGTTCTTTGTTTTTGGGTCCGGTCATGGGGCCTGAACTCTGGGCCTGGGCGCTGTCCCTCAGCTCTTCAGCTCAAGGCTAGCACTCTACCTCTTGAGCCATAGCACCACTTCTGGCTTTTTTCTTTTTGCTTATGTGGTGCTGAGGAATCGAACCCAGGGCCTCATGCATGCAAGGCAAGCACTCTACCACTGAGCCACCTTCCCAGCCCCAGAAACCTTATGTTCTTAACCATGAGCTGGCTTCTGAGGCTTTCTGATCCTTTGTCCCAGGCCCTCTGGTCACAGATTAGGCTTGTTTATTGCATCAGGAAGCAAAACAGTGTTTTTTTTTTGGTCTATTTAGCTCTGGGGTGTTTTAGTGAAATTTTCTCTCTTTGTCTTTCTGGTGCGTGGGCTTGACCTCAGGGATTGGGTGCTATCCCTGAGCTTTTTTGCTCTATCACTTGAGCCACAACTCTACTTCTGATTTTTTGTTGATTAATTGGAGATAAATGTCTCATGCACTTTCCTGCCTGGGCTGGCTTCAAATTGGGATCCTCAGATCTTAGCCTTCTGAGTAGCTAGTGTTATAGGTGGTTTTTTGTTTTTGTTAAGGGGTGGTGGTACTGGGATTTGAATAAGAGCCTTGTGATTGCTAGGCAAATACTCTCGCATTCTAGCCTTGCCCCACTCCCCAGCCCTGACCCAGACAGTTTTGAAGAACGGCTAGTTGTTTTGCAGAATGTCCTTCAGTTTGGATTAGTCTGATGTTTCTTCATGATTAAATTCAGTTTATGCATTGTTGGCAATTTGTAGAAGTATTGTGTTCTCAGGGCTTGCTATGAGAGAGAATGGGTCAACATTGCCACTATTGACCTTGATCATTTGGATAAATTGATGTCTTCAGGTCTCTTTGTAAAGATACTACTATTTTTGTATTTAGTAGATACCTAAGGGAGATACTTTCTATTTTTCTTTTTCTTTTGGTGCAGTCCTAAGGTTTGAACTCAGGGTCTAGGTGCTGTCCCTGACCTTTTTTTTTTCTTTTTTAAAAAAATTTCCTCAAGGCTAGCACTCTACCACTTGAGCCCCAGCTCCACTTCTGGATTTTTTGGTGCTTAATTGGTGCTCAGAGCCTGCCCAGGCTGGCTTTGAACTGTGATTCTCAGATCTCAGCCTCCTAGGATTACAGGTGTGAGCCACCAGTGACACCTACGGAGGTATTTTAAGATAGCAAATATTCTATTTCTCATCATGCTTTGGTTCACAAATAGAAACTTGGCTTGGTAATTTTGGCTTGCAACAGGTTTGGCAAACTGATGTTCTTTCTTGTCTGTCTTTCTTTCTCCTCCCTTCCTCCCTCCCTCCCTCCCTCTCTCTCTTTCCTTCCCTTCCCTCCCTTCCTTCCTCCCCCCTCCCTCCGTCCCTCCTTTCCTTCCTTCCTTTCTTCCTCCCTCCCTCCCTCCCTTTCTTCCTTCCTTCCTTTCTTCCTTTCTTGCCAGGCCTGGGTGCTGTCCTCTAACTTTTGTGTTCAAGGCTAGCCTTCTATCACTTGAGCCACAGCTCCACTTCTGACTTTCTGGTGTCTATTTGGAGATAAGAGTCTCATGGAGTTTCTTGCCCAGGCAGTATCTAAGATTTACAGGCATAAGCCATCAGCACTGGGCTTTCGGTTATTTATTTAAGCCCTTATTTATATTAGTATTTATTCATGGACATTAATTTTATTCTTTGTGTTATAACATATCATTTATTTTGTGGCTCACATTTGCTCCAGATTTGGCCATTGGGGGCTCCTACAGATGGAAATCTAGTGTGCACTTAAATCTCTTTCTTTTTTTTTTGTTGGTGATGAGGCTTGAACTCTGGGCCTGGACGCTGTCCCTCAGCTCTTCAGCTCAAGGCAAGCACTCTACCACTTGAGCCACAGAGCTGCTTCCTGTTTTCTGATGGTTTATTGGAGATAAGAGTCTCACAGGGTTTTCTGTCCAGGCTGGCTTTGAACCGTGATCCTCAGATCTCAGCCTCCTGAGTAGCTAGGATTACAGGCATGAGCCACTAGCATCTGGCTTAAATCTGTGTGTGTGTGTGTGTGTGTGTGTGTGTGTGTGTGTGTGTGTGCGCTGGGGCTTGAAGTAAGGGTCTGTGCTTTTTTTTTTTCCTCAGGGTTGGTACTATACCACTTGAGTCATACCTTTAACCTCATGTTTTTGCTGGCTAGTTGGAGATAAAAGTTTCAAAGACTTGACTGTCCAGAGTTAGCTTTGAACCTGGATCCTCACATCTTAGCTACCTAAATAGCTAGGATTTTAGGCATGAACTCTCCAGTGCCTGTCTT
Source organism: Dipodomys ordii (assembly GCF_000151885.1). Classification (NCBI taxonomy): domain Eukaryota; kingdom Metazoa; phylum Chordata; class Mammalia; order Rodentia; family Heteromyidae; genus Dipodomys; species Dipodomys ordii. The sequence goes on from NW_012267351.1 coordinate 3,980,689, forward strand.
TTATTTTTGAGCTCATCTGTGTTTTTGCTTTTAAAATATGTATCGGGTTCACTTGAGCTTGCTCTTCCTTGGTCCTGCTAATCAGCTGTTTCCCCCAAAAGACCACTGGAGAAGGGTATTAAGAAGATCAAAGTTATGGGTGCTAGGTATTTTATTTGAAGAAAGCTTTGTTGGCTCTTGTTAGAAATTGGAAATAAACGCTGGCTTTCTAGTGCTGCCTGGAAGAGCACCTGGCTCCTGAAATACCACATCTGGGTAGTACTGCAGACATCATTTAGGGAACCAGTACCCACCCTGAGTGCCTGCTGCTTGCTTGTTAATCACAGATCAGATCATGCCTCCCTTGGGTGCTTGTCAAATTAGCACCATTGCTTAAATAGCAACAACAACAACCACAACCCTAGTGATATTTGAGAAAGCAAAGACTCCAGGGCTGTGATGCACTCTGATAGGAAGAGTGGAAACTTGGGGGGAAGCTTCAGCCACGGCCCAACCCCTATACTTGGGGAGCCGGAGTCACTGGCCAGGATCCCTGGAGACACTGGAGGTATTGTGCAAACTGGCTCAGAACAAACCACTGGTCAGTTTCTGCTACAATCATCACACTTTGTGGTTGGCAACAGCTTCTGATCTAGTCATTGTAAGATATCTGATTTCTGCATTTGTGGTTTCTTTTCTCTCTTACCAGCTCTTTCAGTCCAGCTCTGTCCATGTCCAATTTGGTACCTCAATCAGTCTTCTTCTGCCAAAGAGTAGGCATACAAAGATAAGATCTGGAAACTTTTTTTTCCTTTAAGAAAAATTTTCTCTCTCTCTCTGCATGCATGCATTCATGCATGCATGTGTACATAATACATATATGCATTAGAATACAAAAAGGGTTTTGTTGTGACATTTGCGTATCTGTATATGCCGTACTTGGACCAAATTTCATCTATATTACCATGTCTTTTTTTTTTTTTTTTTTTTGGTCAGTCATGGGGCTTGAACTCAGGGCCTATAGGCTGACCCTGAGCTCTTTTGTTCAAGGTTGGTGCTCTATCACTTTGAGCCACAGCTCCACTCCCTGTTTTCTGGTAACTCATTGGAGATAAGATTCTCATGGACTGCCTAGGCTGGCTTTGAACCTCAATCCGCAGATCTTGCTACCAGCATATGGCTTATATTACTATTTTTTTTTGGGGGGGGTCCGGTCGTGGGCCTGAACTCTGTGCCTGGGCGCTGTCTCTCAGCTCTTCAGCTCAAGGCTAGCGCTCTACCACTTGAGCCACAGAGCCACTTCCGGCTTTTTTTTTCTGCTTATGTGGTGCTGAGGAATCAAAACCATGCATGCAAGGGCCTCATGCATGCAAGGCTCTACCACTGAGCTACCTTCCCAGCCCCTATATTACTATTTCTTCATTACTTTTTTCCTCTTTTTAACAATTTTTAGTGAATATAATTTGCTATTATAGTATATATATATTCACAGTATATAATATATAATACATATTATGTCCTTATATAATGCGTATTACATTCATATTATATATGTAGCATATTACATTTGTATTATGTACATATTATATATCAAATTCATATTACACATAAATATCCTTTGATTATAGTTATTCCCCATTACCCTCCCTTTTTCTCTTCCCTCATCCTTTTTCGATCTCCCTCAGCAGTCTTAACTTTTTTTTTTTGTCTGGTTGTGGGCCTGAACTCTGGGCCTTGGCGCTGTCCCTCAGCTCTTCAGCTCAAGGCTAGCGCTCTACCTCTTGAGCCACAGCGCCACTTCTGGCTTTTTTTTTTCTGCTTATGTGGTACTGAGGAATCGAACCCAGGGCCTCATGCATGCAATAGAGCCACCTTCCCAGCCTGCAGTTTTGCTTTTATAATCATCTCATTATCGTCATCATTATCAACAATATTACTGTTATTATTTCTAGGTCTAGATTCTGCATATGAGTGAAGACATGTGATATTTGTCTTTCTGAGCCTAGTTTATCTAGCACAACATGATGATCTCCATTTCCATCCACTTTCCTGCAAAAAATAATAATTTCATTCCTTATTGCTGAATAATCTTCCTTGGTGTATATCTTTTCTCATTCACTTTATCTGTTCGTCAGTTGTTGTCACTTAGCCTGATTCATATCCTGGCTAGTGTGAATAATGCTGCAGTAATCATGGATATGCAGGTATATTTATTCTATGCAGACTTAGATTCCTTCAGATATATACCCAGGATAGGAGAGTCAGATGGTAGATGTATTTTTAGTTTTGTGATGAGCCGCCATACTGATTTCCATAGTGTCTGCACTAGTTCACATTCCCATCTATAGTATAATGGTTCTTCTTCCTTCCCTCCCACATCCTTGCTGGTTTTCTTGATGATAGCCATTCTGATTGGGGTGAGATGAGATCTCAGTGTTTTGATTGGCTGGAATTTGTCTTATTGAGAGATAGCTTCTTTGTTGTAGTTTTCTTCTCTCTTCAAAGCCTGCCTGGATGTACAGAAGCATATTGAACAGAACTCAGGTCCCAAAAGGTTTGTCATTCAAGAAAGGTGTTAGTTTTCATTTGATTTTTTTTTTAATCGGTAGCGGGGCTTGAACTCTGGGCCTGGGCGCTGTCCCTCAGCTCTTCAGCTCAAGGCTAGTGCTCTACCACTTGAGCCATGGCTCCACTTCTGGTTTTCAGGTAGTTAATTGGAGATAAGAGTCTCACGGACTTTCCTGACCGGGCTGGCTTTGAACCATGGTTCTCAGATCTCATCCTCCTGAGAAGCTAGGATTACAGGCATGAACCACTGGTGCCCGGCCTTATTTTCATTTGAAACCTCTAAAATTCTTGTCTCACTGAGAACATAGCTTATTTAAACTTCAGTTTCTTTTCTTTTTTTAAATATGGAGACTCTCAAGCAGAGGAGTTCATACAAAGTATACTGTCCCAGTCATGTTCCCATCTCTCCACTCTAAGGACCACTCACCAAAGGATAGTCATAATTGTACTCCATCCTCATATAAAAAAAATAAAAAAAGAACTAACAGGTAGCATGTAGTTTCATGTGTAGATATTTTGTTACATACTTTTGTTTTTTTGGGGGTGCTGGTCCTGGGACTTGAACTCAGGACCTGGGCACTGTCCTTGAGCTTTCTCTTTTTTTTTTTCTTTTTCTTTTTGGCTCAACGCTGGTGTTCTACTACTTGAGCCATATCTAGCTTTTTATTGGCTAATTGGAGATGAGTGTGTCATGGGATTTCTTGCCTAGGCTGACTTTAAACTGTGATCTTCAGATCTCAGCCTCTTGAGTAGCTAGAATTACAAGCATGAGCCACCAGCACCCAGCTTTTGTTATATTTCTTGTGGTAAGCTTCCTTTTCATTATTACAGTAATTAAAATTAATCATTGCCAGGTGTGGTGGTCCAGGACTCTGGACACTGAGACAAGAGAATCCTGAGTTCAGGCCTAACTGGGCTACCTAGTGAGACCTTGTATTGAAGAAAATTAAATTAATAATAACTCTTTAATATTGTGATATTTTTACTCTGTTCAAATGCACGTTCTTGCTTTTATGATTTTTACAGAATCAAAAATTGTGGAAAACTGGGAAATTTTATTTATCCCACTCCTCAGTCCTGAATTTTTTAGATTGTCTTTTTCCCCCCTTGCCATTTATTTGTTGATGCAAGATCACTGTCCTGTAGAGTTTTTTTTTTT
>NW_012267351.1:3984759-3989667 GCF_000151885.1 Dipodomys ordii
GAATTTTTTTTTTTGCCGGTCATGGGGCCTGAACTCTGGGCCTGGGCACTGTCCCTCAGCTCTTCAGCTCAAGGCTAGTGCTCTACCACTGGAGCCACAGCACCTTTTCTGTTTTTTTCTGCTTATGTGGTGCTGAGGAATCGAACCCAGGGCCTCATGCATGCGAGGCAAGCACTCTACCACTGAGCCACCTTTCCAGCCCCGAGAATATTCTTTTACAGAGATGAGGGACTAAGGTAGTGCTGTAAACTCCTGGTTGAGTTGTACATGTGAGGCTATTCATTACAAAATGGTGATTATCCTTTCATAATCCCTTTTTTATTGCTGTAATATTCCAATAAAGAGAAAATCTGTATCAACTGTTTAGTTATCGTGAGGTATAGTTAGTATAGGATAGAATAAAATGTTTGATTCCTTTATTTATTTATTTTTGTTTGGTTGAGGCAGTTATAGGGACTTGAACTCAGGGCCTCATGTCTTGCTTAGTTGTTTCCAAGCTCAAGGCTGGTGCTCTACCACTTTGGACTGTACCTCTGCTTCTCACTTTTTTTGTCATCATGGAGCTTGAACTCTGGGCCTGGGTGCTTCCCTGAGCTCTTCAGCTCAAGGCTAGCTGTCTACCACTTGAGCCACAGTGCCACTTCCGGTTTTCTGATGGCTTATTGGACTTAGTCTCACAAACTTTCCTGCCTGAGCTGGCTTTGAAAACCACGATCCTCAGATCTCAGCCTCCTGACGCCTGGTTGCTTCCTACTGTTTGGTGGCTGATTGAACTTTCCTGTCCAGGTTGTCTTTGAACTACAATCTTTAGATCTCAGCCTCTTGAGTAGCTAGGGAAAGGAGACTTTACTTAGCCTTGTTTTCCAGGCCTCTCTGCCTATGCCCCTTCATTGTGATGTTGGCTTCCTTCAGGCTAGATTATTTTGGTCAAGAGAGACTGCATTCTATTTGGGAGAGCTAGGCCCTGCTCTGACTTGCCCTGTCCAAACTCTCCTTATTCCCATTCAAACTGGGATCCTAAACCAACAAATTCAAATTTCTTGGTATAATTGATTGTATCAAGGTGAATTAGCTTCTGATTCTAATATACTTTCTTTTCTTTCAGGAAAAAAAACGCTAAAATCAAGACAGGATACAAACGTGAGCACATCAATCTGGGCTGCGACGTGGACTTTGACATCGCTGGGCCTTCGATCCGGGGTGCTCTGGTGCTGGGTTATGAGGGCTGGCTGGCAGGCTACCAGATGAATTTTGAAACTGCAAAGTCCCGAGTGACCCAGAGCAACTTTGCTGTTGGCTACAAGACGGATGAATTCCAGCTTCACACTAATGTGTAAGTGGCTGAGTGTGGGGTTTGAGTGTATGTGTGTGAAAGGGGAGCCATTTTTCACTGTCACTATCATTATTATTTTGTTTCAGTACTAAGGCTTGACTTCAGGACCCGGACACTATTCAATCCCTTAGCTTTTTGCTCAGGGCTGGCACCCTACCACTTGAGCTACAACTCCACTTGGTATTTCCTTTATGGATTGGCTTTGAACCATGATCCTCAGACCTCAGCCTCCTGAGTAGCTAGGGTTACAAGCATAAGCCACTGGTGCCCAGCTTTATTTATCCTAAACTCAATGATTAATTATTGTAATGTGAATTTGTTGGCACTCGATGAACCAAATGGCTTTTGAGCATTTTTGTTTTTCCTACCTACCAACCTACCCACACTGGCTGTCTTTGGTTCTTTTGTTCTGGGAAGCACACATACCACCCTGGTGCATACACAGGATGACTGGGTAGTGACAGCAGAGGCATGAGGTATGAGTCCAGAGGGGTGAGCCATTGCTGCAGTTTTTTGGGTGCAAGATGGAGGTGGGTAGATATATTTCTCTGCCTGGCATAATGCTGTGCTTGATGAAATAGATTTGTGGTAGACAGATGAGATGATTATTAGTGTAGTGTAAAGGGTTTTCTCAGCACCATGGGACATTTAATAGTTTAGCAACTGTCAGACTGTATAGTGAAGAAAAGAGAAGGTGGCAGGTTAGAGGTTAGAGAGAGCCCCTGTCATCAGTCTTGAGTTTTGAAGGACAGTGATGATTTTTAGGCTGAGGAAAATGAACATTTCAAGTATAAAAATAGCTAGGTTCCTGTGGCTCACGCTTATAGTCCTAGTTTACTCAGGAGGCTGAGATCTGTGGATTGCAGTTCAAAGCCTTCCCAGGCAGGATAGTCTGTGAAACTCTTATCTCTAATTAACTACAAAAAAAGCCAGAAGTAGAACTGTGGCTCAAGTGGTAGAGCGCTAGCCTTGAGGGAAAAACCTTAGGGACAGTGCCAAGGCTCTGAGTTCAAGCAAGCCCCAGGATTGGTACAAAAAAAAAAATCTGGTTTTTATTTCTTGAGCAAATTAACCTGTGGCAATTATGGTTTCAACTTTACTGAGTTTTATTCTTCCCACTAGAGGTCACTAAATATGCGACTTAAACTTAGCCCAGTAAGGCATTAGTTTGTAAACTATTTCTTTCATTAATAACAGTTTAAAATTTATTTTTTATTAAGCAGTTGTTTCAATTCCACGACTCAGGTTATGAGTACAATGTATTTTAGTCACTATCACTCCTTCCACAGTTCTTCCTGCTCATTCTCCATCCCATCTATATTCTCCAGTTACACAGTTCGTTTTACATCATGTACATTGAATAGAATGGCCACATTTGCTTATCTTTCATCCTTCCATTTGTGTACCCCACCCTATCCCAGAATGTGTTTTAGCTTCCTGCTATTCATTTCATTAAACAGTAAGTTAATTGTTCAGAGGAATTACACTATTGGTGTCGTCTCCTAAATATAACATCCTTTAGTAAATTTGTTTGTGCATCTATGCATATAATTTTGTATATGTTATCATGTATGTTTACTTGTTTAATTTTTATTTTTGTCCATCATGGGGCTCACACTCTGGGCCTGGGAGCTGTCCCTCAGCTCTTCAGCTCAAGGCTAGTGCTCTACCACTTGAAACATAGCACCACTTCCGGTTTTCTGATAAGCTCATGGACTTTCCTGCCCAGGCTGGCTTTGAACTGTGATCCTCAGATCTCAGCCTCCTGAGTAGCTAGGATTACAGGCATGAGCCACTGGCACCCAGCTTGTATTTTATATCTAACTTCCACATGTGAGAGAAAACATACACTGTGCAAATGACAGTGTGGTGGTGGGAAGAAGGGTAAGGGGATTGATCAGACTTCTGTGGGTAGAAGACCACAAAGTTGATTTCTCTGTGTGTGTGTGTGTGTGTGTGTGTGTAATGTAGCTTGATCAGGGATATCCTTCAGGGAATGGTTTTTATTTTTGTTGATCAGGGCCTGGGTACTGTCCCTGAGCTTTTTTACTCAAAGCTAGCCCTCTACCACTTTGAGCCACAGCTCCACTTCTGGTTTTCTGGTGGCTAATTAGAGATAAGAGTCTCAGGGACTTTCCTGCCCAGGCTGGCTTTAAACTGCAATTCTCAGATCTCAGCCTCTCAAGTGTCTGGATTAGAGGAGTGAGCCACCAGTGCTCAGCCTGAATAATGGTTTTAAAAGCTGGCTCAAGTAGTAGAATGTTAGCCTTGAGCAAAAAAAATCACTTAGGACATAGATGTTCTTCCTTAGCTTTTTCAGTCAAAGTGGCAAACACAGGTCTAATTCCAGCTTTTAAATTATTCATTTATTTATTTATTTTGGGGGGTAATTGGAAATAAGAGTCCAACAGACTTTCCTGCCTGGCTGGCTTTGATCTCAGCCTCTTGAGTAGCTAGGATTATAGGCATGAACACCAGTGCTGAGCTTGGCTGCTTCAATTTTCTAGAGCATTGGAAAGCAAACTTCAGGTTCTGTGCAGCATGAGTGGATGTTTTGTTCCCAGTGATGCTCAAGCAAGCAATTACCTTCTGATCCTTTGCAACTCTTCTTTATCTCTGTCTTGTTCTCATCAGGCCTCGCGTACTTTAGCACCTGATTTGTGCAGTTTGGCAAGCTTCTGGTGATCTCAGTGTCAAGGGTTAAGCTTATTTTATTTCTGGCATCTCTGCCATTGGGTTGACTTATTCAGCCTCTGCCTGGTCTCTGTCCCATTTCCCTGGGCAGTTGGGTATTCATTCAATTGTTCTGTGTTTGTTTTTCAGGAATGATGGGACAGAGTTTGGTGGCTCCATTTACCAGAAGGTGAACAAGAAGTTGGAGACTGCTGTCAATCTTGCCTGGACAGCAGGGAATAGTAACACTCGCTTTGGAATAGCAGCCAAGTATCAGATCGACCCTGATGCCTGCTTCTCGGTGGGTGCCTATGGGTGCATGCATCTCACAGGATTGCTAGAGTCCAGTGCTTCTGCTCAAGAGATTGAAGAGTTCCAAACAAGACTGGATGTTAACAGTAATAGTACTTACTGTGGATGCAGGCATTGTGGGGAGCCTTTTACATGTGTGTTATTGTATTTAATCCCATTTGGAAGAGGTCCTTTGTTACTTTTTTTTGGCAGTCCTCAAGCTTGAACTCAGGGCCTAGGCACTGTCCTAAGCTTTTGTGCTCAAGGCTAGTGCTCTACCACTTTGAGCCACAGTGCCATCTCTGGCTTCTTGGTGGTTAACTGGAGATAAGTGTCTTCATGGACTTTTCCTGCTCTGGATGGCTGTGAACTGTGATCCTCAAATCTCAGCCACCTGTGTATGTGTAGCTAGGATTATAGGCGTGAGCCACTGGTGCCTGGTTTCACAGTTGTTTTTTTTTTTTGCTCAAGGCTGCTAGGCAGTACTACTTGAGCCACAGCTTCACTTCTGTCTTTCTGCTGGTTAACTGGATATAAGAGTTTCTGGGATTCATCTGCCTAGACTGGCTTGGGATCATAATCTTCATACCTTTTTTTTTTCTTTTGGTCCA
>NW_012267351.1:3990212-4054642 GCF_000151885.1 Dipodomys ordii
AAAAAAATTAGTCATAAGCCAGGCACTGGTGGCTCATGCCTGTAATTCTAGCTACCCAGGAGACTGAGATCTGAAGATCACAGTTTTATTCCAGCTCAAGCAGGAAGTGTGTGGGACTCTTATCTCCAATTAATCCTCAGAAAACCAGAAATTGCACTGTGGCTTAAAGAGCTAGAGAACTAGCCTTGAGCAAAAGAGCTCAGGAACAGCATCTCTACACCTGCAAAAAAAAAAAAAAAAAATCAGTCATAGCAATGTGCTGTTGGCTCATGCCTATTTTCTTAGTTATTTAGGAGGCTGAAATCTGAGAATCATGTTTCAAAGCCAGTGGAGCAGAAAAATCCATGAATCTTATATCCAATTAACCAACAAAAAGCCAGAAGTGGAGCTGTAGCACAAGTAATAAGAACACTAGATTTGTGTAAAAAAGCCAAGTAAGAGCAGGAGGTCCTAGTTCTGGTACAAAAAGAAAAAGAATGCTGGACACTGGTGGCTCACACCTGTCCTAGCTACAGAGGAGGCTGAGATCTGAGGATCATGGTTCAAAGCCAGCCTGGGCAGAAAAGTCCGTGAGACTCTTATCTCCTTAACCACTACAAAACTGAAAATGGTGGTGTAGCTCAAGCGGTAGAGCGCTCGCCTTGAGCTGAAGAGTGCAGGGACAGCGCCCAGGCCCATAGTTTAAGCCCCACGACCGACAAAAAAAAAAGAAAAAGAATTCAGTCCTTAGATCAGCATAGTAGTGTATGTCTATAATCCAAGCACTTGGGAAGCTGAGGCAAAAAGATTAGAGTTTCAGGCCAGCCTAGGCTACAGAGGAGCTCCTGTCTGAAAAACAAAAGATAAAGAAATCAGTGATTGGGGCTGGGAATGTGGCTTAGTGGTAGAGTGCTTGCCTAGCATGCATGATATCCTGGGTTTGATTCCCCCAGTACCACATAAACAGAAAAGGCCGGAAGTGGCTCTGTGGCTCAAGTGGTAGAGTGCTAGCCTTGAGCAAAAGAAGCTCAGGGACAGTGCCCAGGCCCTGAGTTCAAGCTCCAGGATTCTCTCCCCCGCCCCCCCCAAAAAAATCACTGATCAGATGTGATCTTACACTATAGCATTTCTCATGAGTCTTGCTTGAATGGTTATAGTTTTTACAGTGATTCCTGCCGGGCTAATTTCTGTTGTCAGGGGACACTGTAGGCTGCACCCTGCTCTGGGTGGAATGAGGAAGTCTCATGTTGCCAAATAGTTCTTGCTTGCTTAATCTGCAGAGAGTTGGGTTCTCCTGAACTGGAAACTGAACTTCTCTCCTTAGCATGAGGCACATTAAAACACAGGCAGAAGAGACTTGATTGGATGTGATGAGCAAAACAGAATAGTTAGAAGGAATACTGCCTGCCAAAAGCCTTCATTCTCCCTTGCTTTGTTTCCAGTGTAAGAGTGCACAACAACTTGAGCAGGAAAATGCGTGCTTACATTTGGTACATTTTCAAATTGAATTTAATGAATCCTATAAAGGAAGTGGTCACCAGGGGACGTAATTTGATTCTGAAGCTTAGAGTTGGTTGATTAAAAAGCTCTTATTCACTTTCAAGATGTAATTTCAAAACCCTTCATGTTTTCACTTGCTTGGCCTTATCTCTTTTTCTATTTAGGCCAAAGTGAACAACTCCAGCCTGATTGGACTAGGGTACACTCAAACCCTAAAGCCAGGTATGTCTTAACTCCTGTGAGAAGTCAGTTCTCTGTTAAAAAAATGGGGTGCTGGGTTGCTGATATATGCTATTGCTTAGAAAATGCCTGTAGTAGGATAATTGTAAAGGAATTTTTTTTTTTTTTGGTTGGTTGTGGGGCTTAAACTCAGGGCCTGGGTGCTCTCCCTGACCTCTTTTTGTTCAAGACTGATACTCTATCACTTGAGCCACATAGCTCAAGGTTTTTTTGGTGGTTAATTGGAGGTAACTCTCACAAACTTTCCTGCCTGGGTTGTCTTTGAACTGCAATCCTCAGATCTCAGCTTCCTGAGTATGATTACAGGTGTGAGCTGCTGGCACCAAGATACGTTTTTTGGGGGGCTATTTTCTCCTGTCCTTTCTTTGCAGTGTATAAAATATGTGGTATTTATCTCTAATAGGTGCTCACAACTAGCTTATAAATCATCACATTGCCCAAAGACAATAAAATAAAATGAGTGGTTTGCAGCTGTTCTGCACCGCTGGCTAGGCCAGTCCGTGGTGTGTGAGAGATCCAGGAGCACCACCACCTTGAACCCTGTAAGGCTGACTAACATAATGTTGGAATCAAGTTGCCTTTGGGAGAATTAGCCCGTTAAATTTAAGATTACAAACTACTCACAGGACATTCATTATGTTTATGTGTGCATGCACGCTGTGCATGTATGCACACTCTGTGAAGGTGACTGCCAAGCCTCAGGCCTGATTCAGGGTTGGACTTTCCTCTCGGGATGATTGTGCAAGCGGTAAACTGTGTGGTATCAGCGAGAGACAGACTAAATTGCTGTAGTGAGACAATGAGAGGGAAAAAAAAGTGGGAGGCCCAGAAGTGTATCTGGGTAGATTCTCTGCTCTGTGGAACAGGGCTAGTTGTTATGTAAGTTCCTGCTAGGACATCTGCTGGTCAAATGGCATTCTAAAATGAGCAGCACAAGAGTCAGGTAGTTTGGCTTTGACCAATCATGTCTGGAGCAAGTTCTGAATTTGGGGTTAACTTCTCTTTTGTTTCCTCCATCTTTTCCCCTTTATTCTCTCTGGCTTCTGCCCTGCAGGTATCAAACTGACGCTGTCAGCTCTGCTGGATGGCAAAAATGTCAACGCCGGCGGCCACAAGCTTGGTCTAGGACTGGAATTTCAAGCATAAATGAATACTGTACAATCGTTAATTTTAAGCAGCATAGCTACCTTCAGAATTTAGTGTACCTTTTAATGTTGTCTGTTTGGGATGCAAGAATGCTAAATATTATGTTAGATCTCCAGGTTTAAAGATGATTCAGCTTTAAGGTGTTACAGAAGAAACCCGATTCCAAAAAAGATCCTTTCAGCTGTAGCATGGGGAGAACTTAGTAGCTCCTCTAAAGATGCCAGGTTTCTTCGTTTTTAAATCTAGGAATTGCGGCAAATGGAAACTAATAATGAACTGTAGGCTCCTTGTTAATCTGTATTGAGTCAGTGAATGAAATTGTGACTTCCTGAGATTCGAACCTTGCTCTCCTTAACTCTTATTGATGAGAAGTTCTCATTGCTCGATGGTGTGTAAGACTCATTTGAAAAGGACTTTTTCAGACAGATCTTCATGCCCCAGTTTCCACCCTCGCCCATCATCCAACCTCTTTTACAACCAAAAGTAGTCAGCAGGGTGTGTTAGTTATTTCTTTTCGTGCCATTTTTGGGTGGAGAGGGTGGGTATGATGAAGCCAATAATTCAGGACATAATTCTTTTTCGTGTTGTGGTTTTTCTTTTCACCCTTGCACGGAGTTTGAAATCACTTCCAGGAGCTCCAGAGACACACTGGAAAGAGCCTGTGTGACTGTAATCACATGGTGACAACACTAAATTGGACTTGTTATATTCTCACCACTCAATTTATTTTTTAGCAAGTTAATGGGTACATTATAGAGTCTTCCATTTTGTGTGGAATTAGGTCCTTCCCCTTCCAATGCTGTAATTAACATCACTTAAAATAAAACTTGAATAAAATATTGAAACCTCACCCTCCTGTTGTCATTATTAATAAAAATAGAAATGAACAGAGCATTGGTTTTGATTTATTCGTTGTTCCCTTATTGTTTTTTCTCTCATTATACAAAAGACTATATACCTGTTAGGGTTGTGAGTTGTTTTTTTTTTGTTGTTGTTGTTGTGTTTTTTTGGTCAGTTGTGGGGCTTGAACTCAGAGCTGGATGCTGTTCTTGAGCTTTTTTGCTGAAGGCTGGTGCTGTACCACTTGGAGCCACAGCACTACTTTCCTTTTTTTTTTTTTTGGTGGCCAATTGGAGATAAGAGTCTCATGGACTTTCCTGCCCTGCCTGGCTTTAAACTGTCATCCTCATTTCTCAGCCTCCTGAGTAGCTAGGATTATAGGTGTGAGCCACCAGCACCTGGCAGGATTGTGATTTTTGAGGCCAGACTGGGCTACATAGCCAGACCCTATTCCAAAGCAAATCATAAAACCTTCACTTGTTTATATTTTTTGCAGGAGCCTGGGCAGGTGTGTGGGCTCTGCTCCGGTTCTCATAATGCTTGAAACTGGGTTGCCAACTAAGTTTTGTTCTCATCAGCAAAATGCTTGACATCCTCCACATGGTTTAGCAGGAGTCCTTTTTTGGTTGTAGCGTAGAAGTCCTTATTTCCTTGTCAACAGCTCAGGACCATTCTCTGGGCCTGGAGCACACCAGAATGTTATCTTTATATCTAGTATGAAGAATATAAAAACTGCTCCTGTCTAATTCCTCTTATACTTGAAATCTCTTCCAGGAAGATCTCATCCTTTTTTCTTTATGTGTCAGTACTCAGAGCTTTATGCTCTCAGCTTTCTTGCTCACAGCTGGTGCTCTACCACTTGAACCATACATCTGGTAAAGGATTTTTTTTGCTAGTTAATTGTAGAGGGAGTGACAAGGACTTTTTCTGGTTTCTAGCTCTCAGCCTTCTGCATATCCAGGATTACAGGAATGAGCCATTACCTTGTCCCCCTTCCCCCCACCCCTTTTTTTGTTGTTGGTTGTGGGCTTGAACTCTGGGCCTGGGTGCTATCCCTCAGCTCTTCAACTCAAGGTGAGTGCTCTACCACTTGGGCCACAGCACCACTTGTGTTTTTCTGGTAGTTAATTGGAGATAAGAATCTCATGGACTTTCCTGCCTGGGCTGGCTTTGAACTGCGATCCTCAGGTGGCTAGGATTACAGGCGTAAGCCACTGGCACCTGGCTACCTTGTCCCTTTTAAGGGCTGATTAGATTAGGCATTCTCCCTACTCCCAAGGATGATTTTCTCTTCCAGAAAGTTAAGTGCTTGGTGAAGTAACCTAATCAGGTATAAAAAACCCATTATATTCATAAGTTTCTACCAGTAGGCCACAGCCAGGGGTCATTTTGGAGTTTGCTCTAGAAGTTCACATACATGCAAATTAAATTTATGTTCGTGTAAATTTGTCCATTTTAATGGTCCTGATACACGTTTTTTTGTCTTCAGCTGAATATGGTGTGTGTGTGTGTGTAAGCATACATCAACATCTGATAGTCACATTTAGAAATAACAGCTGTTATCCCTCTGAGTCTGACACTCCCTGATTTAAAATTAACTTGATTGTAGAATTTCATCCATAATGCCAGTGATTTCTACCTGCACATTGTCCAACCTCAACAAATAACTCCATTTTTGCTTTTAGGCAGATTTTTTTTTTGGGGGGGGGTACTGGGGCTTGAACTCAGGGCCTGGGCACAGTCCCTGATCTGCTTTTGTTCAAGGCTAGCACTCTGCCACTTGATCCTCAGTGCCACTTCTGGCTTTTTCTTTGTATGTGGTACTAAGAAATCAAACCCAGGGCTTCATGTATGCAAGCACTCTACCACTAGGCCACATTCCCAGACCCTGAATTTTTTTTTTTTACTTTTTTGATGTTTGAAAGTGGTATTTCTAAAGTGTCAGAGCTTTGTGAGGTGGCTCATGCTACTTGGTAGGCTGAGATCAGGAGTCAGAAACAAGGCTAGCCTGGGTAAAAGCAGACCCCAATATGCTGAGTATGGTGGCTTATCTTCCCAGTTATTTGGTAAGCATAAATAGACTGCAGTCCTGGCTGGACTAGCATACAAGACCCTATCTCAAAATTGACCAAAGCCAAAAGGGCTGGGTGCATGGCTCAAGTGATAGCCTGTCTAATAAGCTCAAGGCCCTGAGTTTAAACCCTAATACTTCCCAAAGAAGAAAAAATTATCAGATTTTTAGTATTTTGTTAAGCTGTCCAGAAACTGTGTTTATCATAATGTCATCAGGCTTATAAGGACATGCAGCTGTTATATTTTGAAATATACATATATATATTTATATATAAGGGTCCTCTGAATATGAGAACATCTTTTACATACAAGTTATTTATTATATGCCTATTGTATGCAGTGTGTTGTGATATATCACCATGCAAAACATTCATTAAAAGATTTGAGGCAAATTTGTTATGGGGACAAATGAGCAAAGTATCAAAGAAGAGGACTGCAGTGTGTTAAATTTATAACAGCCTTCTTCAAGTCTGAAACAATCTCCAAACAAGTAGAAGTTAGGACTGAAGCGGCTTATTCCTGAAAATGAATGGTGTTTTCTGTCTAAAACTCCTGGGCACTTGGCAAGATTATGTGCTTTGGCTAACCTGGAGGGTTGCAGTAAGGGCAACATTCCCTCAAAGGGCTCGTGGTAGACTTGTGAAAATGAGATGAATGACTTCTTAGTTTTCTTAACAAGAGTTTATGTGTTTCTGTGCTGTCCTGGGGCCAGATAAATGGTGTGGGGAAACCTGATTGGGAACACAGGCCCTTCTCTGTAGAGGTAGCTCCGTTGTCTTTGGGGACAGCAGCACTCTTCTGAGGAAATGACACAGGGCTGTGGACACAATAAATATGGACTTTGTGCTACATTGATTTCCTGAAAATTGATGAATGGAAGCTTGTAGGTGTTTATGAAGGAAACATTCACAGAACATGCTGAACAAAAGCATTGTGTCAGGGCCCTAACCAAACTTCTTGGGAGTTTCTAAATCTTCATCTAGCAAGGCTTTTAGCTTACAAAATTTAAACTGCAATAGGAGTGTATTTTAGGAAGTCTGGAAGCTAGTTTTCAGGATTTCCTTCCCTGGTTTCCCTTCATAAACATATACATGTGTATATGTATATGTATAAACATATACATGCGTGCGTATTATATATATTATTATCATATACATGGTTTATAATTAGGTAACTATATAAACTAATAACTAATCAACTATAGCTATATATAACTTAACCGTATACGTAGAACAAATATATACTTGCCATCTTAGGTAATGTATTCTTTACATTATAGTCTCCCTCACCAGGAAGTAAACTGCATACGCTTGGGGTTCATTCACTGTTGCACCCGAAATATGAACTGAGTATTTGTTGAGATAATAAATGGCTGCAGGGGAGGCTAAGAATGATTAAAATTCCATCACTTACGTGTGTCCTCCATCGACATTTTCCTTGCTTTTACCTTTTGTGGCGGAAGGCGAGTTCGCTCCCGCCAGTGACCCGTCACGTGGGAGGCAGACCGGCGCCCTTTCAGCGGCTCCGGCACCACGTCATCACGCTGGGACGTTAGACGGCTCGGGCGCGGCGCCTTACGCATGTCCGGCGTCATGACGCAGAACCTAGCAACAGCGCTGGTTCCCGGCTGGTTCCGTTATGGCGGCTGCCGCCCTGGGGAAGATGAGAGGGGCCATGCCAACCAACCTGCTGCCGGTGTTGGGCATCCGGGTCCCCGGCGGGCTGGCGGGGCCGCTCGTCCTGGCGCTCCTGTTGGCTTCTGCCGTGCCAGCTGGTAAAGGGGACGCGGTGGCCCGACGGGCGTGAGGAGACGGCGAGGGCCGGGGCGCGGGGTCGGTCGGGAGCCGGGCCGGGCCGGGGAAGGCGCTTCCGGATGTCCCGAGCGGACCGAGCGGTCTCTGGGCGGCCGGGGCGAGGGGCGGGTGCGGGGGGGGGGGCGGAGGGGGGCTAGTGGGGTGGGGAGAGGTCCGAGATGGTGGGATTTCCCAAGGCCTGAGAGGACAGGTGAGGAGATGTACGGAGAGGGGGGAGTGGCGGCGGCGTCCCGAGCCTCTTGACCCAATAGCGATCGTGGAAATCTCCAGTTTATTTTCATTGATTGATTGATTGATTGATTTTTTTGTGCTGGACCTCCCGAGGCTCGAACTCAAAAATCCTAAACTCCACATGCATTAGGCACAAAGGAGGATGATTTAAGCCTGGAGCTGGTGGCTCACGCCTGTCATCCTAATTACACCCCAAGGCTGAGATCGGAGGATCAGGATTCAAAGCCCGCCTAGGCAGGAAAGTCTGTGAGACTCTTTATCTCCACTGAACCACCAGAAAACTGCAAGTGGCGCTGTGGCTCCAAGTGGTAGAGCGCTGGCCTTGAGCAGAAAATGCTGAGGGACAGCGCCCAGAGGCCCTGAGTTAAATCCCCTCGACTACGACCACTACCACCACCAAGAAGAATAAACCTGCTATAAACATTGGTGTATGGGTTTCTGCCTTAACGTGCATTTTTATTTCTCTGGGATAAATGTCCAAGAGTAAAATTTTGACTTAGATGCTAGTTGCGTAGATAAGTTTTGTTTTTGTTTTTTTTTGACATGCTTCTAAATTGTTTTCCAGAGTGGTTATTTTGTTTTGCCTTCCCACCAGTAACAAGTTTTCTCTTCATCCTCACCACCTTTTGATATTGTCATTATTAGGTTTTATTTTAGCCAGGCTGATAGATACGTAGCAATTGTGATTTTAATTTCTTTTGTTGAGATTAATTGGAAGTAAGAGTCTCATGGACTGTCCTGTCTGAGCTGGCTTTGAACTGCTATCTTTTGGGATATGATACCAGTGATGTGTGAGCTGGGAATGTGGCTTAGTGATAGAGTGTTTGCCTAGCACACATGATACCCTGGGTTCAATTCCTCAATACCACATACACAGAAAAAGCCAGAAGTGGCACTGTGGCTCAAGTGGTAGAGGGCTAGCCTTGAGCAGAAGAAGTTCGGTGACAGTGCCCAGGCCCTGAGTTCAAGCCCCAGGACTGGCTACGAAACAAAACAAAAAATAAGTGATATTGGGGCTGGGAAGGTGGCTCAGTGGTAGAGTGTTTGCCTTGAATGCATGAGGCCCTGTGTTCGATTCCTCAGCACCACAGAAGCAGAAAAAGCTGGAAGTGGTGCTGTGGCTCAAGTGGTAGAGCGCTAGCCTTGAGCTGAGGAGCTGAGGAACAGCGCCCAGGCCCAGATTTCAGGCCCCAGGACCGACAGAAAAAAAAAAGAAAAACAAGTGATGGAAGACTTTTGTAATTATACAGCATTGATGAAAAGACTTTTTTTTTTGCTTCTCTTTTTTCTTCTCTCCTTAGACATTGAATATTCTAATGATTATTTAACATGTTAAAGAATGTTGAATTGTTACCCCCCTCCAGTCCCCCCCCCCCAAGTCCTGGGGCTTGAACTCAGGTCCTGGGCACTGTCCCTGAGCTGCTTTTGCTCAAGGCTACCACTCTACCACTTGAGCCACAGGGACACTTCCAGTGTTTTCTGTTTATGTGGTAGTGAGGAATTGAACCCAAGGCTTCATGGATGCTAGGCAAACACTCTACCACTAAGCCACATTCCCAGCCCAGAATTTTGTTTTTTGTTGGTCGTGGGGCTTAAATTCTGGGCTTGGGCGCTGTCCCTGTGCTCTTCAGCTCAAGGCGAGCGCTCTATGGCTTGAACCACAGCACCACTTCCAGCCCAGAATTGTTTATCATTGCTCTTACTAATGTGCTAAAAACAATGATCAATACTGTATTTATTGATACTTGCCTTCAGAATTATCAAAAATACTTCCTTGTTACTTAAGTATGACTCTTGGAAATCAGTAGCCTTAAGTGCCATTAATATGAACTTAATATCATAAGAAGTTATCAGCAGAGTAATGACTAAAATTTGGAAAATGCCATAATAGTCTATTTTATTACTGGTTTGCTTTTTTTTTTTTTTTTTGTCGGTTGTGGGGCTTGAACTCTGGGCCTGGGCGCTGTCCTTCGGCTCTTCAGCTCAAGGCTAGCGCTCTACCACTTGAGCCACAGGGCCACTTCCAGCTTTTTTTTTCCTGCTTCTGTGGTGCTGAGGAATCGAACCCAGGGCCTCATGCATGCAAGGCAAACACTCTACCACCGAGCTACCTTCCCAGACCTAGAACAGACTTTTTTAGATAAGTTTTTTTTTTTAATTTCTTTATTGAGATTGTGGTTACATAAGTTTCATAATACTGTGGGATAGTGATACTTAGCTAAAGTCACAAACACATTTTAACCTTCACAAGGCAAATTGTTATCATCATGGCCTATAAGGCTTGTGAACTCCACAAACTTTGACAGTACACTATTTCTTCCAAACAGGGTGATATGTACATTTCCTTTTGCTTAGTGTAAGCTGTTCCTTCTTTCTCATTCCTTCCCTCCCATAGCTGCCCATGAGTGGCTTATTTTCATCACTGTCCAGTGTAGCTGATGGGCCCCTCTGCTGTATTTTTTTTCACCTGTTAACCTCTGATCTTTAGACAAGTTTTTAAGTTCACATAAAAACAAATATACAAAGAGTATTCGGATATCTGTATATGCCCTTCACAGTTTGCCTTAGTTCTCAGCCTCCTGAGTAGCTAGGATTACAGGCATGAGACCCCAGTGCCTGGCTTGTGGTTTTAATTTGTGTCCCTAATGGTTAATTTTTTTCATGTACTGTAAGCATTATGCCCACCTTTGTTCCTCAGCTCCACCCAGACCTGAGCTCCTCCCTGCCCTCAGTTCCTGCCATACAGCTGTATCCTCCCTTTCTCCACCCAGACCCACCTGAACTCCCATCTACCTCACTTCCTATCCCAGACCTCACTACTATCTAGATAGTGGAGGCTGCCATGTGCGTTCTCTCCGGGGCACATATGGCTCCTCTAATAAACCTTGTAATAATCTTTCTTCTGTGCCTGCCTGCCTCCGCAAGGTCCCCTGGGATGGATGTGATGGATCCTTTTGTGTACTTCAGTAAACGCACTGTGCTGAATAGGTAGCAGCACAGTAAAATAATTTATCTGTTTTGGTGCCATTTCCTATACCTAGATTGCCTTTCTCAATCTTAAAATTTGTCTAGTTGTCACTTAGCTTTCAATTTCTAATTCTTGTCTTTTAGGATTTTTCTCCTGCTTCCTTTGTATCATTTTTTCTTTTAAATTTGAAGGAAGGAGTCTTTCAGTTCAAATATCATTTAGAAATGATATCTATAGCAGCTTATAGCTTCTCTCTCTGTCTCTCTTTCTTTCCAGTTCTAGGGTTTGAACTCAAGGCCTAGGTGCTGTCCTTGAGCCTCTTTGTGCTCAAGGCTAACATTTACCACTTGCTTTACCACTTGAGCCACAGCACCACTTCCAGCTTTTTCTCAATAGTTTATTGGAGATAAACTTTCCTGCCTGGGCTGACTTCTAACCTTAATCCTCAGATCTCAGCCTCAAGAGTAACTAGGATTACAGGTGTGAGCCACCAGCCTCTGGCTATAGCTTAAGTTTGTTATATAGTGTTGAAAGTATTAGGTCCAAATTCCTTATCTTTTATTGGGTGATCTTAAATGGTGATGAAGTCCAGCCTCTGTTAAAGGAAAACAATGTGGGGATGGGCACTTAGATCTGACTCTTCTTCCAGTACAGGCTATGCTACAGATATTATGCTGCACATTGTTACTATCTGACAAAGCAACTGTCACTTAACAATAGCAGTAAGGGACCAGTTGTGGTAGTGAAATCCATGAGCCAGGCAGTCAAGAGACTAAAGAAATATAACAGATAGCCATTGAAATTTAACTACTTTGTAGAAAGTTATAACTCTTAGCAAAGAGGAATGCTTAGTGAAAAGGGGTACAGAAGCTTTTTGCTTAGTAGAGTTAAAGGTGGAGATTTTTATATAATGTTTTTCTTTATTTCCTATGTATTAGGAACAGAGCCCACTGGCCAACCTGTACAAAATACAGATATTTCTTCTTCAAACATGAATACTTTCTCACAGGAAAACAAAACCAAACCTTCTGTTTCTCAAATCAGTACCACTCTCCCTCCTCCAACTAGTACAGGAAAAAGTAGAGGAACATCCGTAGCTCCCCGTCCCTCACCTACTACCTCACTGTCCCAAGAGGAGGCTGAGAACAATGAAGATCCTAGCATGGAGGAGGAGGATCTTCTCACACTGAATAGTTCTCCATCTACCGTCAAAGACTCTCTGGACAATGGGGATTATGGAGAACCAGACTATGACTGGACCACCAGCCCCAGGGACGATGAGCCTGATGAGACTTTGGAAGAAAACAGGGGTTATATGGAAATCGAACAGTCAGTGAAATCTTTTAAGGCCCCATCCTCAGAAGTAGAAGAGGAAGATAGCCACTTCTTTTTCCACCTTATTATTTTTGCTTTTTGTATTGCTGTTGTTTATGTTACATATCACAACAAAAGGAAGGTAAGTTTGAGACTTTTTAAGTCCTTTTAGTTTTACTATCAGTTATTTTCAAATTATTTTTTAGTCAGGTTAAAAGTGGTGGTAAAAAGTTGGGTGTCTAATCAGTTTATAAACCTATGATATATTTGAACAAATTACAGACAATAGAGGAAGAATTAGGCTGGCAGCATAGCTCAAGTAGTAGAGCAACTGTGAGGCTCTCAGTTTAATCCCCATACTGCTAAAAGATAAAAAAAAAGTCATATTATTTCTTTGAACGGACAAAGTCAAAGCTCACTTGTGTGTGTGTGTGCATGTGTACATGGGTGCATGTGTTTTGAGACAAGATCTTTCTGTGTAGTCAAGGCTAGTCTAGAACCCATGATTCTCCTGCTTCAGCCTCCTGAGTCCTAAGATTATAGGTATGTGTCATTATACTTTGCTCCCTGGTGATTTTTTTTAAAATGGTTTATCTTATTTAGTATCACTGTTCCAGTGGAAATACTTGTGGAGCAAGAAAGTTTATTTACTAATTTTACCTTTTATTGTTGACCCCAATGATTTTGCAATAACTTTTCTGGTTATGAAAGTATTACGTGTTTATTTTATCTAATTAAGAAAATACAAGAGCTTAGTAAAATTTAGGCTGGGTATACTGGCACATATCTATACCCTAGCATTCAGGAGTTTATGGCTGGGGGATCATACATTTGAGACCAGTTTACATAGTGAATTCTAGTATAATCTGAACTACATAATGAGACCTGGTCTCAAGAAAATCAAAGAAAGGGCTGGGAATGTGGCTTAGTGGTAGAGTGCTTGTCTTGCATGCATGAAGCCCTGGGTTCGATTCTTCAGAACTACATAAACACCACATAAACAGAAAAAGCCAGAAGTGGTGCTGTGGTTCAAGTGGTTCAAATGGTAGAGTGCTAGCCTAGAGCAAAAGAAGTTCAAGGACAGTATTCAGGGGAAAAGAAAGAATTTAAGCAACTCATTACTATCTAGAGCATTATTAACATTTAATGTGTAGTGATGCTGTGGCTCAAGTGGTAGAGTGCTAGCCTTGAGCTGAATTGCTGAGGGACAGCGCCCAGGTCCAGAATTCAAGCCCCATGACCAACCAAAACAAAAAACAAGAAAAAAATGACTTTGGAGACATTGAGGAAAAATTGAATATAGCCTATACAACATTTAATGTGTTTCTAGTTTACAAAGATAAATATATATGTATGTTACAACTTTTAGATAGTTTGTTTTTGTGGGTTTTTTTTGTTTTTGTTTTGGTGCTAGTACTGGAGCTTGAACTTAGGTCTTTATGCCCTCCTTTGGCCTTTTCTTTCAAGACTGATGCTCTACCACTTGAGCCACATCTCCACTTGTGGCTTTAATTTACTGGTTAGTTGGAGATGAGTGTCACAGAGTTTTCAGCCTGGGCTTAGCTTTGAACCTGGATTCTCAGATTTCAGCTAGAATTATAGGTGTGAGCCACTATTTGCCCAGCTTCATATCTCATAGAGTTTTGTATTTTGATTTTTGTCTAATCATGAGCATTTTTCATAATATTTAAAAAGTGTGGTGAATCAATTCAGTTATTTTCCTATTAGACATTTAGGTTATTTCTCTTTTTGGTTCAGAAATAATATTGTGGTGAACATTTCTGTGCTGGTGTTTGTTTGTTTGGTTACATGAGGCAAAGGAGGCATAGATGGATGGTTCATTTAACATGAGGGCACAACTCATCACAGTCCCAGAGTTGAGCAGCTGAACATTTCAAAAGTCTTAGTGGGGAATGAAGCACATATTTCCTTTTTAATAGTTAGTGCTCAGGAAATCTTAGTTCTTGACTTGTAGCTTGCTTTGTGATTTCTGTTTTTTGTTGTTGTTGTTGTTGTTGATTGTGGAGCTTGAACTCTGGGCATGGGCACTGTCCCTGTGCTCTTTAGCTCAGGGCCAGAGCTCTCCCGCTTGAGCCACATAGCCACTTCAGGTTTTCTGGTGGTTAATTGGAGATAAGAGTCTCCCAGACTTTCTTGCCCGGGCTGGCCTTGAACTTTGATTCTCAGCCTCCTGAATAGTTAGGATTATAAGCAAGAGCCAGCAGCGCCCAGTGCGCGCGCACACACACACACACTCTCTCTCTCTCTCTTTCTTTCTTTCTCTCTCTCTCTCTCTTTCTCCCTTTCCTCTCTCTCTCTCCTCTCTCTTTTCTCTCTCTCTCCTCTCTCTCGTCCTGGGGCCTGGGCTCTATCCCTGAGCTTCTTTTGCTCAAGGCTAGCACTCTACCACTTGAGCCGCAGCGCCCCTTCTGGCTTTTTCTGCTTATGTGGTACTGAGGAATCGAACCCATTCCCCCTGGCTTTGTGATTTCTTGTAAGCCATCTTCCTCTGGAAGACCTTGATTTTGTTACTTGGAAATGAGAAAACTGGGCCAAATAATTTCAAAATGCCCCTCTACCTTTGAGAATCAGTGAATCTAACAATAGAAATCAGCAAAGAAACTGAGTTATTTGTGGTTACTGAGCTGTGTTCCTAGCTTTGTAAGTATTGGAGTCAGTGTTTGGTGCCTAGCTTTCTTTATTATGAACTCAGGCACTAGTGAAACACACAGGCTCCTGGGCTCCACCTCAGGTTCTAAGCTCAGGCTCTGAAGATAGAGCCAATCAATGAATGGAGTCTTCCCAAACCTTTTGAGTATCCTGACATTTCAGAAGCATTGTCTGATCTTGTTAGCAAGATAGAAAACAACATAGTATTTTTGATGTTACTTCATTTTTGTGATTGGGAATCTAGAAGAGAGACAGAGAAAGAGAGAAGGAGAGAACTTGCTACAAAAAGTTTTAATATATCTTCTGTTTTCTCTTTTGCATATCTAATTAATGTTATTTTATTCCAGATTTTCCTTCTAGTTCAAAGCAGGAAATGGCGGGATGGCCTTTGTTCCAAAACAGTGGAATATCATCGTCTAGACCAGAATGTTAATGAGGCTATGCCTTCTCTAAAGATTACCAATGATTATATTTTTTAAAGCACTGTGATTTGAGTTTGCTTATTATGTCATTTTATTTGCTTGACTTTTTATATATGATATTGTGCAGATGTTTGCCACAGGCATTTGGTACTTAAATGAGAGGTGGATCTCTCTTTTGCCTTGGTGCTTTGGAAATTAAATGTCACAAATACTTTTAGAGCTGAGTTAATCAGGTGTCCAAAGTATGAGTTAAGCATCACCTTATATTTACAGTTTTTATTATTTTCCATTTATTGTTTTTTCTGAAATTAATACTACTTGTAAAAGATTCCAAACTTAAAAAAAATTCTAACGTAGATAATACTGCTGATTCAGATCTACTCTTTGCCATCCAAATGCTATTTTTTAAAGCACTTATTTCTTATTGGTCCCACACTGTAAGTACAAGGGTATTATGTGTGATGATGTTTTGCATTAAAGTAATACTTTTTTTCTCTTAAGAGAACTCTGGATATTTTTAGGGAATTAAAACACAAAATAGTGATCTTGTTCAATCTGACCACAGTCTTAGGCAACACATTAAATATGTCAGAAACTCTGGCAAAAGAGAATATAGTTTGCAGTGAGCATAAGATAAAATATATTGATAGCAGTTTTTGGTTTGAATTACTGAATTAAATTTAGAGGTGGAAACTGTGATAAAGAACTAAATGCGTGAACAGTTAATTTTAGCAGTTCATTTGTAGCTCTGGTCTCAAAGGTTTCAAGCAATGGGAAGAGTTTAAAGTTACATTTGTTCACTTTGTTTCTTACTGTGTAATAAGATGGAATAAACTTTTAGGTCATTATCATTTAAATATATCATTTAAATAATATATATAGGCCTTTCAAATTAAAATTACTGGAAGTGGTTTGTATACTTAGAGGACATATATCCATACATACATAGTATACATTGTGTACACGTATATATGTATGTATACACGTATATATGTATGTATGTATGCACAATGATCTTCCCATGCCTATCTTGTTTTATTGTTGGTTGTTTACAGCAACTGGAAATTATTTACTATATTTCACTTTAGCCCGTGTTTCTATCATAAAGAATTGATCAGTATGTAAATATGTGATTTGAACCCTGTTGTCATGGAAACCTTATCTTTACTGTGTGCTAACCAAAGCCCAGAGGAGCCAGTGGTCACATGCTTTGGGTAGAGCTGGAGTAGCAGTGCCGTCCACCGTCCTCTCCAGCGGACAGCTGACTTTCAATAAGGGAAGCACAATGGATATACACCTGAACTGTTTTATTGCAGCAATTTTTTTCATATCTGAAATTGTATTATTTAATATTTTGAATAAGATTTTAAAAAATAAATGGCAAAGATATAAATCAGTGCTTTTCCAAGCATGTTTCATTTCACTGGCCATATGTAGTAGGAACAGCATAGTCCCACATCTGGGAGGAAGTGAGCTGAGTAGCCTGTAGTCCCTGTCAGCTGTAGAACCCTGCCTGCAAGGAATGCCACGTCCATTTCAGCAGTTTTCTTAGGCTTACTGCTGGGTGCTGACATGTATTGACACTTTAGCAAAGTAGCATCCTTGGCTCCCTTTTTCTAGAAGGCTGCCTCTGCCTGCAGGACCATTCTTGGTGCATCTAGGGCCATGTAGCACTGTATTTCTTCTTGCAGTTTGCGGTACAAGTTCCAATGCTGCCATCCAATGGCCTTTGGCTTGGAGCATCATGTCTAACATAGATTGAAAATGCTGCTGGACTGACAAGGTATTGGAGCTGCCAGAGGGGAGGAATTTAGAACCCACATTTGAGATGCCAACACTGAAGCACCTTACTCATCTATCTGTGATCTGCTCACATCTTCTAGATATGCTTTCTGGATAGACCAGTGTTCAGTGTTTGCCATGATGGCATAATGGGTTATCCCATAGTTTCTGTGTCTTAGCTGAAAAGGAAATAAACGTTGAAGATTTGTCCTGGCAGGCAGGCTGGCCTGTCTTGACTGGGTTTTAGGAATCAAGTTGTAGAAGTGTGCACAGGCTCTTTTGTGGAATGTATGACTTGCCTCACAGAGTGTTTGAGGACAGGATATGGCTGTTACTTCCTTCCTGCCTTCCAACTTGGTACTGCCTGGCATTTTTCCAGGCCTGAATTGGGGCTTGAACTCAGCCTAGGTGCTGTCCCTGAGCTTCTTTTGCTTAAAGCTAGCGCTCTACCACTTGAGCCACAAAGCCACTTCCTGATTTTTCTGTGTAGTTTATTGGAGATGAGTCTCATGGACTTTCCTGCCAGACTGGCTTTGAACCATGATCCTCAGATCTCAGCCTCTTGAGTAGCTAGGATTATAGGTGTGAGCCATTGGCAACAGGCTTGAATTGTTCTTTTTTTCTTTTTCTTTTTGGCTGGTAGTGGAGCCTGAACTCTGGGCGCTACCCTTCAGCTCTCCAGCTCAAGGCTAGCATTCTATCACTTGAGCCACAGTGCCACTTCCAGCCTTTTCTGCTTATGTGGTGCTGAGGAATCGAACCCAGGGCCTCATGCATGCAAGGCAAGCATTCTACCACTGAGCCACCTTCCCAGCCCCAGGCTTAAATTGTTTAGATAAAGTTTTTGAGAAACTAGATGCAGTGGGAACTAAGGCAGCCTTAGCTCTGCGCAGGATCACACATCTGGTCCTGGACACACCTGTACTTTGGGGATGAGGGCCAGGATATAGTATATCATACATTGTCCATACACCCACATTCCTACCAGACACTAATTCACACTGAAGTGCCATCTTTCCCCCCAAATCAGACCAGCTGCTCCCTGGTGAAGTAAAAGAGGTCACTTTTGTTGTTGTTGTTGTTTTGTGTGTGTGTGTGTGTGTGTGTGTGTGTGTGTGATATGTGTGAAGCGGGAATGGTAGCACTTCTGCTTTCTCAGCTTGGTTTGGTGCTGGAACCATTTGTTCTGGCTTCTGTATGAGGTAGCTCCATCTTATTGTGAAGACCAGATGTCTACCAGAGAACAGAAAAGGTTTGAGGTCTATCCAGTTTCAGCCAGAATATATGGGTTGGTGACTAATTGAATTTTATTCAACTAAATAAGAGAGGAGATGCCAAGACAGATTCCAGAAATGAACTAGGTACAATTTATGACATACCTTAGTAGTGTGATTTCCTGCTGTCTAGGCTAGTGAAGTGACTCGGTGGAAGTCTGATTTTAGTTAAGTAACATGTCCCCATGAGTTCTAAACCTGTCTTCCAGCTCCCCAGAGTCCTAGAATTGCTTGTGTCCATCAAAAAAGCTCTATATTGAAAGGCTCATTGCCCACTCCAGAATTCTTCATCTTCCATCCTCATTCCTTGACTCTAAAACCCTAAAATGCCTTCACTTGTCTGCTTGGAGCCACAGAGATGTTAGGTTCTGGGAATCTTTGACTTCCTAGATAACCTCCCTGGTCACATGCCCTTGTGTCAACCTAACAGCACAAATACATGAGATCCCCCTCAAGGGAGGCAGTATTGATTGAGCTGGATTCCCACTTTGGGTCTGATCCCCAAACCGAGTCTTCCCCAGGTCATTTTGCAGCCCCTAGAAAGGTCAACACAGGGAATGCACAAGGGTGTGGGGAAGAGAGGGTTGATCTTGATCTGAGCTTTTTGTATGGGTCTCATCTTGTACTATGGAAGAAGGGTGATTAACTCACAGAACTGTTGAGGAAAAGATGAATGTTTTTGAAAGGACTTTGTACATGAGGAGGCATTTACATTCACCTCACTGACCACGGATGAGTCAGCAGTAGCCTTAGACACAGAGAAGAGGGAGCTGGGGAGGGAATTGTGCAGGAGTGGCTCAAAGTCCTAGCTGCCTTCCCAACTTCTCCCCTTCCTATCCCCCCTCACCCCTCCACCCGCACTGGGGCTCTCTTGAGGTGCACAGCTTGTCAGAGCTGGGTTTATCCTGAGATATCCAGGATTCATGTCCCTGCTAAGTGACAGATGGAGCTACATTGGAGCTTCCCAACTATTTTCCCTGTTCATCCTTGAGTTTTTCCTGAAAAAAAAAAAAAAAAGGTGGGAATGTGGATTAGTGGTAGAGTGCTTGTCTAGCCTGCATGAAGCCCTGGGTTTGATTCCTCAGTACCACATACACAGAAAAAGCCAGAAGTGGCGCTGTGGCTCAAGTGGTAATGTGCTAGCTTTGAGCAAAAGAAGGTTGGAGATAGTGCCCAGGACTGGAAATCAAGCCCCAGGATTGGCAGGAAAAAAAAAAAAAAAGGTCAAAGGGTCCTTTCCATCATCAGGTGAATGATTCCCAAGTACCCAGGACTCCAGAGAGAGATGGTTCCTTGTAGGGTATGCATGTCTAAACTTCCCCTCTGGGAGGGAGAATGGAGCTGGGCTTTGGACCACAAATGGCCCCCCTCAGGTGTGCCCACCTTCTGTCATGACTATTGAAACAAATGCCTGGACTCCTTTCAGGTTCTGTGCTGGGTGTTGGGAGGCCATGACACGTGCTGTCTCTCTGCCCTTGTGCTTTCAGGCACAGAGGAAAAGAGAATCTGTGAAGGGTGAAGCAGCGCGATGCTGCATTTCGCTGTTTTCATGGTAACAGACTCCAAGGACTGTGACTCTGATGTGCATACCAATCCAATAAGGCAGTTACCATTATCACCCCCCCCCCCCATTTTACAGAGAAGAAGAGACACACATAGAGAGTTTAAGCAATTTGCAGAAGGTGCTATGGCTAAATAAGAGAACTGGGATTGGATTTCAGACTTGGTATGGCTCCAGATTCTCAGTTGCTGAGAGTGTCCCAGAAAGGTAAGAAGAAAAGATTGTCCAAAAGTCCTCAACATTGGGTGGATAGCATTTTAGTCCTGTCAGTAAAAGGTGAAAGATTTATATGGTTTAAAGAAAAATCAGAATTTTTCTTCCATTTAAAACTTCTTTTATTATGATTATAAAATATTACAAATCTTTATTTTTTTTTTTTTTTGTCAGTCATAGGGTTTGAACTCTGGGCTTGGGCACTGTCCCTCAGCTCTTCAGCTCAAGGTGAATGTTGTACTATTTGAGCCACAGTGCCACTACCTGTTTTCTGGTGGTTTATTGGAGATAAGTCTCCGAGGCTTTCCTGCCTGCACTGGCTTTGAACTGTGATCCTCAGATCTCAGCCTCCTCAGTAGTTAGGATTACAGGTGTGAACCACCGGTGCCTGGCAAATCTTATTTTAAGAGCATACTCTAGAAAATTCATCCAATGGTCAGCCTAACAAGTTTTTTCTTTTTCTTTTTGTGGGTTGTGAGGCTTGAACTCTGGCCCTGGGCACTGTCCCTGAGCTCTTCAGTTTAAAGGGAGTGCTCTACCACTTGAGCCACAGCACCATTTCCGGTTTTTCTGGTGGTTAATTGGAGCTAAGAATCTCATGGGCTTTTTGCCTGGGCTGGCTTTGAACAACAATACTCAGATCTCAGCCTCCTGAGTAGCTAGGATTACAGGCATGAACCACTGGCACCTGGCCCTAACAAGTTATTGTAAAGTAATACATGTGTAGCTTTTGCCAAAGAAAGGAAATGGAATTTTGCTAACACCCCAAATCCCATCCTAGATCCTTACGCTAGCCCTCCTTCAGGTATTATTCTTTTGACTTTATTGCACCCCTCCTCACCCCCACATTCATTTTTACATTTGTTACCTAAGTACATTCCCTAAACACCATTTAGTATGGTTTGCAGCTTCAGGTAACTTGAATGATACTCTATGTGTTATATACTTTTATAATTGGCTTCTGTCATTCAACCTTCACCATGTTAGTTCAGCAGCAGAACTCATTGTTTCCATATTGCATCTATTATAAAAATATATATACTACAATATGCTCCTCAAGTCTGACATTGAAGGATACTTGAGTTGCTTATAATTTCAAGTTGTTTTTTTCTAATTTACTTTATTGTTGAATAAAATCCATTGAAAGTGTTTCAAGAAGGGAGACAGTGATGTGGAAGATTAAGAGGTGGGCGGTTGATAAGGATACATTGTTTCTCTGTATGAAAATGTCACAATGAACCCCTACTACAACTCATGTATAATTATTTTAAATGGGATCTTCCAAACTCCCTATTTTACATTCCCACTAACAATGTTCTCTATATCCTCACCAACACATTATTTTCCTTTTTTAAAATTCATTTTGTTTTGGGCAGAAGTGAGGTTTGAACTATAGTGGTTATTTGAAGACGAGTCTCATAGGGACTTTTCTGCCCAACCTGGCTTTAAACCCCAATCTTCAGATCTCAGCTTCCTAAGTAGCTAGAATTATAGGTGTGAGCCACCAGTATTTGGCTATAAATTTTTAAAACTTAAAAAATGATTGAAGGCTGGGAGTGTGGCTTAGTGGTAGAGTGCTTGCCTAACGTGCATGAAGCCATGGGTTCAATTCCTCAGTACCACACAAAAAGAAAAACCCAGAAGTGGCACTGTGGCTCAAGTGGTAGAGTGCTAGCCTTGAGCAAAAGAAGCTCAGTGACAGTGCCCATGCCCTGAATTCAAGCCCTAGGACTGGCAAAAAAAAAAAAAAAAATCATTGAAATGGAGACCACAAAAACTATATGAAAGATTGGTTCTTTGAGGAGAAAAATAAGACCTATAAACCCTTAGGTAATCAAACTAAAAGGAGGAGAGACTAAAAATGTGTACAACACAAGAAATCCCTGATAAGAGAAGGCTTTGAAAACATGTATGCAAATAAACTAGAAAATTCAGAAGAAACGGCCACATTTCTAGATGAACTTGACCAATGAAAATTGAACAGAGGACACTAAATAGGTCTACAACAAGCAATGACTGAAGCAGGAATACAGTCTAGCAACAAAGAAAAGCCCAGGACCTAACAGCTTCACTGTAAATCCGACCTGACCTTTAAAGAAGAACCAGCCTTCACATTAAGAAGAGATCACCATCTTAGTCCTCTGAAGCCAGCATTACATTCTTTCCAAACCAGACAGAGAAAAAGAGGATTATAAACCAATCTCTCTCAAAACAACAATTACTACTACTAAATAAAACTTACAGGGATGTAATGGCAAGGAATCTAAAGATAAGTGAATATTGTGGAACTAAATTATTTGTAGCCATGAAAATGGACCAAGAAAGCCTATTGGGGATGCAATTTTTCATGGGGAGGCCAGCAAGTAGTGTGTTTAAGGGGTGAAATAGACTGGAATACAGTGTAAACACCTGTGGCGATATAACAATGGGATTGTATGAAATTAAAATTTTTTCTGTCTAGCAGAAACAATTACCAGAACCAAAACACAATACTAAAGGGAGAGGATCAGTTAGTCAAGAGATAAAGAACTAGCATCCAGAATATACAAGGGCTAAAAATACAGAAAAAGAGCAAACAATCTAATAAAAGGACAAAGCCAACTAACCAGAGTCAGTTGTCAGAGAAAGAAATAAAATAGCTGATAGATACAGGGAGAAGTGTTTAAAAGCCTTAACTATAAAGAAATGCAGCTCAAAACTAGACTATTAATTGGAAATCAGAGTCTCATGGAGTTTCCTGCCAGGACTGGCTTCAAAATGCCTCACCCCAGTCAGAATGTTAATCAACAATAAATAACAAAAGCTGGTAAGGAAATGGGACAAAAGGAACCCTCCGTCATGCTCTATCAATGGGAATTTGAACTAGAGCAATCACTATGGAAATCAATGTGGAGATTCTTCAAGACAGACAAACTCAAAATAAACCTACTCCTAGGACCCCATCATATCAAACTGGGAATATATCCAAAGGTGTGTAATTCAGTATTCAAGAAAGAACCAAGCTGGGCGCCAGTGGCTCATGCCTGTAATCCTAACTACTTAGGGGGCTGAGATCTGAGGATCATGGTTCAAAGCCAGCCCAAGCAGGAAAGTCTGTGGGACTCTTATCTCCAATTATTCAGAAAACTTTCAGAAAACTGGAAGTGGCACTGTGGTTCAAGTGTTAGAGAGCTAGCCTTGAGCTGAAGAGCTGAGAGACAGCCCCCCTGGCCCAAGACCAACCAAAACAAAAAACAAAAAATGATCCATACAGTTTGTGAGAAAATGGCAGATTGGTGACAGGTCCTCGTGGACCATCTGTGTGAGTAATCTATTATGGAAAAGCCTATGGCAGTTAGCACACATCCCTCTTGTGTTAGAAGGCGGCTTGTGCTAGCTGTGTTGGACAACAGCAGTGTGAACTTCCTGCACAGCTCCATCTGGCAAATCTCCTTTGCCTCAGTGATAGTCTTCATGGTGCCCAGGGTCTTCTGCATCTCAATTCGTTTCTTTCAGGGTTCTCCACCTCTTTCTCTAGAATGACTGTGTTCCTGACTCCAATGGTGGTTCCTTTGGGCCTGCACACAGCAGCATACTCTGAGAAGAGCATTAGCTATCCTGGTAACCACTTTTCTGAAGCCCCCATCTCCTATTCGGGCTGGAGTCTATGGCCTCAGCATGGGGCAGCCCAGAGGGAAGGATATTTTTCTCTGATGGAGGATTCTCTATTTGATCTCTGTCTAGGAAGAAAGAGCAGTCAGAGGGCGATGATAGGAACCTAGGATGACAGGAACATAGGAGTGTGAAATTCCTGTACAGCTTCCTCTTGCTACTGTTGACTTCCATAGCTGGCAAATCGCCCACATTCCATTTCAGGCTTGTTCCAGTCCTGTTCTTTGTGTCTCATCATGGAATAGGTCCATCTCTTCTGAGTGAGATCTCTTTTGTCTGACCAACAGCTCTCTAGGCAAAAAGAGCACTCAGAGGAAATCACAGAATTATGGTGGGATAATATACCCTGATTGGGGGTCCTCTACAGGAAGAAGAGGGGAATGGCAGGCAGAGTGGCACTTCTGCATTGCTTCCACCCTGATTGCTTGCCAGGGCAGGGCAGCTGAAATTCAAAGGACAGGGTGAAGTTGTGAAGCCGGTCAGGAGAACTGGCTCTCCTCCTTGGAAAGATGGAAAGGTTAGCAGGAATTGGGCCTGGTGGAACACTCAGATGCCCTGGTTTAACTTCAACACAGCTAGAACTCTCTTGCTTTAAATGTTCTTTAATCAACAGATATGTGGTCATAACTTCATTGTATGTTCTGTCCAGCAGAGATCTGCAGATATGGTCTGTTGTATCCCAGGTCATCCATCATGGTGACAATGGTGGTATCCAGGTGATCTGGCAGTGGCTCATCAGGATTTGAGGGACACTCAACTTGGTCTAACTATGGTTTGTTCTGTGGTGGGCCTTTGCTTTGAGTCCATGGTTAACAACTTAACATTTCATAATTCTGCAGATACTTACGTTGGAATGGTGTATTTTGCTTCCAGGATCTGTGACTTTATTTGGGGGAAAATGCCCCCCATAAAATGGATATTTTCCTGTGACCATTAAAAACAAAAGAACACCCAGGCTCCAGGTGTCCACCTTGCAGCCTTCAGATCCTTCGCTCAGGAAAATTTCCAGGGCATGCAATATCAAGGTGCCACACATTTCCTCCAGCAATTGCCCCATGGTGCTCAAACCAAAGTCACTGTTTTTGGCACCCAGGAGGACATTGTTAGGCTTTAGGTCTCAGTGTGTGGTTGCGTTTTTGGTGAAAGTAGTGCACAGCACTCACGATGTTTGAAGATCCTACTGGTTTCATCCTCAAATAGGCGTTGGGATTTTCAGATCCACCACACAAGATCTCCTTTGGTGGCCAGTTCCATTACTAAATACACGTGTTTGGCTGCCTCAATCACCTGGTACGACCCGATCAAGTTTGGGTGATGTAGACTCTTAACAATGTCCACCTCATTTTCGATCAGAACATTAGAACTCTCCCTTCCGTGGAGTACTTTCACCCCACCTGGATATCTGTGAGGCGGTGATTGGCCAGCAGTGCCAATAATCTCCTTTATAGGGTATTGTGCGCTGAGGACTAGCGCCTCATCCAGGGGCTTGTGGTTAATTTGTTCTCACCTGCCAATCTTTGTTAGGATGGCAGGTAGCAAGGCGAAAATTAGCTTAATAAGCAAACGTAAAGCTCAGAATAAACAACAAGCCAACCCCAAATAACCACCCCCCCAAAAAAAAAAGCACGTCAATCTAGCTCCGAGTTATTCCAGTGGGTCACCAACCAAGAGCTCCCAGCATTGCAACTGGCAAAAGATAAAGCGCAGATGCCTCTTATATACCCTGCTACACAATGGCCTCAGTGACGTCAGGGAGGAAACGGGCCAATTCGCAGATGGTCCAGTGACGTCAGGGAGGAATGGTCCAATCACAGCTGAGCACAGGCCCACTGGCCGTCTCTTACAAGGCCCACTGTCCTTGTTTACATGGACTCCTGGTGGGCTTGAGGTTGTTGTGGTCACCGGCATGGCAGCGGTTCAGGAACCAACGAGGATTGTGGCCAATGGCCTCGCCCTTCTCGAGGAGCCCTGCGGCATATGAATTGCTGACGCGGGGGTGGGGGGGGCGCTGGCCAATGGCTTCCATTCTTGAGGGCTGCCCGCGTCCTGTGTCTTTGCTCTTGTGAGGACAAGGGACAGGGGCCTTCGTCCTTCTCGAGGACACGTGGCCTATGATTTGCCCCCCCCTTGGCTCCAGCTGCCAGGACACTGGCCAGTGTCCCCCTCCTTCTCGTGGGCGGGCTCTGGGACTTGCTCTGTTGAAACACGGTGGGTTACTGTACACTTCTAGGTGTGCGAGCGGGTGGCAAAGAGTCCCATTTGAAAACGACAGTAAAGTGACACCCGGATTAGAAACAGGCCCTCTGAATAAAGAGACAATTCAAACAAGTAGCTGAGGCTTAAGGGGTGATGGTGCTTGGATGCTAAGAAACGGGACATCTGTGACAAATATGGTCAGGAAGGACTGAAAGGTGGAGGAGATGGAAGTCAGGAAATAGAAACCGAGGTGCAGAGAAAAGCAGGTGCTGCTTTTCTTTACCTTCTGAGCATTTCCTTCCTTTCCTGTAGGCTTCACTGCATTGGGGTCACTAGGTTACGTGGCCTCACTCACAGTCACTTGGTGGCAGAGAGGTGGGCAACTTCTTATCTATACCCACTTCCACTAAGAGTTACTTGCACAGTATTAATATCAGTGAGGCTGAGAGAAAAAGCATATTTTCCCATAGGATCCTCATCAAGTTTCTCATCAGATGCTTTGGAATCCAGAAGGCAGTGGGTTGATAGATTCCAAGTGATAAAGGACAAGGGATATGGTGGGGTGGGGTCAAGTGGTAGAGCCTTGCATAGCAATCTCAAGGCCCTGTACCCCAGAACCACCAAAATCCTATAAATCAAAAAATCCTATAGACAGAGAAAGTGTCTTCCTGTAGAAGAACTGGAACCATGCCAAGCGCCTCAGTACCTTTGTGCTGCTGTAACAAAACCCCTTAGACTGTGCCAAAATACTTTAGACCAGTAATTTGCAGCTTCAATATTACATTTCACAGAAAGTTTTGTTGTCTTTGTCTAGCTTCTTGACCCATAAAAGGGTTAACAGCACATTTGAAAAGTAGACGAGGAAGTATTTATAGGACTAGAGTAACTTCATTGGTGTACTTTTGGAATCTGAACCAATTTAAGAAGTTTTCTCTGACTTTAATACATAGAAAAACATGTTGTTCTGTGTACCACATGAAACATAGAATAGTGCTTGGAAAGACTGACTGGAAAATCTAGAGTAATACTGTGAAGGTCTCTCTTCTTTATTTTTTTTCAAAGCAGTGTTTCACCATAGCCTAGGCTGACTAGGCTGACTTTGAAGTTTACCTCTTCCTACCTTAGTCTCTTGAGAGCTGAGGTTACAGATTCGTCACCACACCTGGCCCAGCTGCACTTTAAAAACAAGTTTTGTTTTAGAATAATTTTAGACTTACCAAAAAGTTTCAAAGTTGTAAACAGAGTTTCCCTGTTTTTCGCCTCAATCCCCAGGTGTTCATATTCCAGCACATAGCCACAGTATGTTAAAATAACAAACCATAGTACATTGCTATTACTTAAATTCCAGACTCTATTTCACCAATTTTTAAAATCATCTGAAACATTTGAGTATGAATTCCAATGACACTACTTCCATTCAAATTATTGTGCAACCAATACCACTATTTCAAAACTTTTACATTTGAAATTTAACCCAGAATCCTTGATCAATACCTTCCCCAACACTCTGCTGCTGAACACTTTTAATCTACTTTGTTTCAATAATTTGGGTTCCTTGGATACACTTCACATAAATGGCATAAAAATAATCCTTTGTGACCATTCACATTGTTTATATGTGTGGATGAATAATATCACATTGTATATGGACTTCAAATTTTTTTTTTGTTAACAAAGAAGCAAGTTTATTTATTTATTTTTTATTGTAAAGATGCTATACAGAGGGTTACAGTTACGAGTGAGGTAATGAGTACACTTCCTCTTGAACATTGTTACCCCCTCCATGGACTTCAAATTTTATTTACCTATTCAGCTGTTGGTTGTTTCCACTCGTTGCCTGTTTCAAGTATTAATGAACATGGCATTAGGGTTAAAAAGTTACACTTCTTGTCTGCAAGTCATTTGCATGTGCATGTAAAGTCATGGCAGTCAGGAGGCAGTGAAAGAAAAGAGCAGTCTACTCTTGTTGCAAATGAAGCAGACATATAATCTGCCTAACTCACATGTGTTAAAGAGGCAGCTCACCACATCTACCTGGTGATAAAACTGGAAGGCAAGGTAGGAAATCGAACACATCTGCCAATTGTAGGAAGACAAGGCTCCAAATCTCTCTCTTTTGGTTGTTTTAATAATTTTCTCCTGTTTTTATGCTTATTTTTAAGTGCATTTTACTTTATTTTTCTCACACTGTGAGCTATCTGGTTAGTACATGGATGACAGCACAGCATGGTTTCTTGCCCAGCTCTTCTGATGAGGAGATGCTCCTTCATCAATATCACAAGATGAGAGCTAGAGACATGGCAGTTATGACCATATGAAAATGGCTTATCAGAGATCCATGGGCAACCAGCTGTTAGTAAAAATGCAGCGGAAGGGAGAACAACCGGTTCTGGTTGCACCCATAATCAGGGAGTTCCAGGTGGTCAGTGGGTCTGACCTTAACTACTTGGCCTAGAATCTGGCCAGCACAGGAGACACCCCCTACAGCAGATGGTACACCATAGTCACTTATTTGAAGACAAGTTCTGTAGGTGATGCCAATATAGTTCCAGATGATCGAGGTAACTGACCAAATCCACTTGACTGGCCATCTGGGGAGATCTCTGCTGCCTGTTTCTGGACAAGTTCCTGAGGCCCTTCTTTTATTTTCATTAACTCATTGTATTTTCCTGTTTATACTTATTTCTTAGATTTGCCTCATTTAGTGAGGGCGAGGTCCCCACAATCCTTAGTGCAAGGATGATGGCACAGAATCACTTATTGCTCAAGCTGTTCTGATGAGCTCACTAGTCAATATCATACAGTGAGGATCACCAGTCATGGGGTTACCACAGAGTCACTGACACCTAGGTGACAGTAAAAGGGCTGCAAAACCACTGGTTACAAATGAAGTAGATATCATAAAGAATCTGCATCACCCACATTTGGGATGAAGGAAGTCCAGTCATGAGGAAGCTCAACAGAACAGACCAGCAAGATAGACCTTCTGTTGAGAATCCAACACTTCTGGTCCTTGTTGCAGGATGAGACTCTTACTTTGTTGTTTGGTTTGGGTTTCTATGACTTTAATATTTATTCTTTTTTGTCAGTCATGGAGCTTGAGCTCTGGGCCTGAGCACTGTCCCTGAGCTCTTCAGCTCAAGGCTAGCACTTTACCACTTGAGCCACAGTGCCACTTCCAGTTTTCTGGTGATTCATTGGAGATGAGTCTCATGGCCTTTCCTGCCTAGCCTGGCTTTGAACTGTGATCCTCAGATCTCAGCCTCCTGAGTAGCTAGGATTACCGGTGTGAGCCACCGGTGCCTGGCTATTTATTCATTCTTGTTCTTATTTTAGTTGGTTTTCTTCTCTTTAGTGTAAGGTTAGGTTCTCAGTTAGTATGTGGAAGGCAGCACAGCATGGCTTCTTGCCCAGCTCCTCTTGGGAGGAGATGACTCCCAATCAATATCACCTGGTGAGAGTGATGACCATGGCAGCTTTGGCCGTATGAAAACAACCTACCAGAGTCACTGACACACAGGTAACAGGGTGCTGTGGAAGGAAGAGAAGCCGCTCTGGTTGTAAGGAATGTAAGCATTATAAAGAATCTGCATTACCCATATGTGATGAAGGAATTCCAGGTGATGAGAGGATTTGAGCACATCTACCTGGTCTAGAAGTTAGAGAGCAGGTGAGATCTCCTGCAGCTGATTGGATACCATAGCCACTTGTTTAAGGACAAGGTCTTGAAGGTCTTTTCCTTTTTTTTTTTCCTTTTTTCCCCTTTCTCTTTCTTTCTTTCTTTCTCTCTCTCTCTCTTTCTTTCTTTCTTTTGTGGGGCGTGGGGCTTGAACTGGGCCTGGGTGGTCCCTGAGCTCTTCAGCTCAAGGCTAGTGCTCTACCATTTGAGCCACAGTGCTACCCAGTTTTCTGAGTGGTTTATTAAATGTCTCACAGACTTTCCAGCCCAGGCTGGCTTTGAGGCTGGCTTTGAGCTGCAATCCTCAGGTCTCAGCCTCCTGAATAGCTCGGATTACAGGTGTGAGCCACCACACTCGGCTCTTGAAGGTCTTTTGTTGTTATTGTTTTTGATCAGTATCTTATCATTAGCTGTTTTTCTACTTCTTTATTCATTTTTATCTTAACCAGGGAGCACTGGTACCCATGTTGGTGAATAGGAGGTTGGCAGCCCCAAATAACTTCTTGTCTAGCTTCTCTGTGGAAGAGATGCTCACCAATCAATATCACATGGTGGCCATCTTCAAAGGTAGCTTTGGGTGTGTAAAAGTAGCCTACCACTGGGTCTCTGATCCCTATGTGGTAATAAAAGTCTAGAGAAGGCAGGGCATTCCACTCTGGTCATAAAAGAGGCCAATATCATAAGGAATCTGCATCATCCATGCTTGGGATGGATCATGGTTCAAAGCCAGCCTGGGCAGCAAAGTTCGTGAGACTCTTATCTCCAATAAACCACCAGAAATCAGAAGTGGTGCTAGTGCTAGCTTTGAGCTGAAGAGTTCAGGGACAGAGACCGGAGTTCAAGCCCCATGACCAACCAAAAAAAAAAAAAGCAACAGAGAACTTGTCACTAACTCAAACTTGAAGAGAATGGAATGATGAAGGCAACCTATCACACTGCCTTGCATCATGTGGAAAGCCCTCCAAACACATTTTCAGACAAAAGTTGTGTCCTTATTAGATCTACTCTGAAAATACTAAACATTTTACAAATGTTTTTCTCTAAGAGAAAGCAGTGACAGTATAGAAGGTTTTGGTGTCACAGGTGTTAGCATACCTATTATGTTGGCCTCTCATTGACACTGTTGAGTTCAAGGCCAGACAGAGCTACATAATGAGTTCTAGGTAGGCCTGGGTTACAATAACAACAAACAACCCAAAAGAATCAATTATAGTTCCACACTCATTGACTGAATACTCTAAGAGGGTAGACAGGGTTCCCTTGTATCTCTGTTAGCTTCCCTGGGGGCTAACCTACCATAAAAATCTCAGCAAGCTCAACAGAGCTAGATTGGTTCTGGGTTTTTTTTCTTCTGTTTTTTTTTTTTCCTTTTTGTTGGTTGTGGGGCTTGAACTTTGGGCCTGAGCACTGTCCCTCAGCTCTTCAGCTCAAGGCTAG
The DNA here is from genome assembly GCF_000151885.1 of Dipodomys ordii. NCBI lineage: Eukaryota > Metazoa > Chordata > Mammalia > Rodentia > Heteromyidae > Dipodomys > Dipodomys ordii. Next base: position 4,021,203 of record NW_012267351.1, read on the forward strand.
AGCTCTACTAATTGAGCCACAGCACCACTTCCAGATTTCTGGTGGTTTATTGGAGATAAGAATCTCAAGGCCTTTCCTGCCCAGGCTGGCTTTGAACCACAATCTTCAGATTTCAGCCTCCTGAGTAGCTAGGATTCCAGGAGTGAGCCACCGGTGCCTGGTTGGTTCTGGGTTTTAAGGATCAGATTCATGGGGGAAAATGAATATCAGAAAGGGAGGAAGGGAAGAAATTAGAGAAGCAATAATGAAGGAGGAAACTCCAACAATGATCAATTACAATACCACTGCCTGGAATGGCCCATGTGGCTTTCTCAGAAAGTCCACACTCTTGCCACTTCTTCTCGGTTCTGCATAGGGCATCCCTTACACTTCCCTCACTGGTCTTTTTCACTTAATCCAGGTGCCCTGATCCCTCCAAGTTTTCTCTCTAAAGGTCCCTTCAGCCTACCTTCTCATTTGCTACTTGTTTCTTATCCTTCTGCTGGGCTTCTGCTTTGTGTTTGTGCCGTGTCTGCCTGTTTCTTGACACTCTTCCAATGGAGAGGCATAGAGTCGAACTCCATTCCGCCTGCATAGAGGTGGGTCATACTGAGGCACTTCTAATGAATCAAGTACAGAAGTGATGCTAAATCACTTCCATTGCTAAACTATAAAAGCAAGGTAATGTTTGCCAGATTGTCTCAGGAAGACTCTTCCTGTAGATAGGAGCTGGGCTTTAGGGAAGTTCCGGTTACATAGAGGTATCATCTCGGCCCTAGCTGGGGACAACCTCCAGAACCACACAGGTAAATGAGGAGGTCTTCAAAGACTTATCTCTTCCAGCCACCAACTGGTTAAGCACATAGAGCCCCAAATGAGATCTCTAAATGAGCCTGTCAGTACTGGTTGATGATAATGGGAGAAAACTGTATTGTTTTACACTCTTAAGTTTAAGTGGTTTGCCATGGATGACCACAACAGTGCTCAAGTCAACTTCAAGCTCTACCTTTCTCTCCTTAAGAGTCTGGGTTGTGTGTTCTCCCTACTCTGTACTGCTGAAAAGTGCTCTGTACAGTCCTAGAGTAAAAGAATAATCCCTGGGAGCACATGCGTGAATTCCATGTTCAGCTCCTTCACCTACTGGTTATCTAACTTTAGGCAAGTTTCTTACATCCTCTGGATCTGTCTTCCTCATGTATGAAATGTAAATGATAAAAAATATGCCAAATGAATGTACTTTATACCAAATCCTGGGCAAATGGTGTTTGTTATTATTCTGATCTTTATCCCAGCCCTCAGTAGACATCATATCTCAGCCAGGATTGCTGTAGGCATGATGATGTTTATCCATGCATTCTCTCCTACCCAGTGGGAAGCTAATCCATTGGTAGATACTTAACAAACACTTGTTGAATGAATAAACATCTCATAGAACTAAACAACCTTCCCTACATATTCACAAAGCTGACAATTACCAACTACTGCCATGGAAAGACAGAGAAGTATAGGGTGTGATCCCTGGGGACCACTTTCCTGGTCTACATCAATAAGGGAGGAGGGTGGCTGACATGGTTCTTCTTTTTTTTTTTTTTTTCGGTTGTGGGGCTTGAACTCTGGGCCTGGGTGCTGTCCCTCAGCTCTTCAGCTCAAGGCGAGCGCTCTACCACTTGAGCTACAGCGCCACTTCCGGTTTTCTGGTGGTTTATTGGAGATAGGAGTCTCATGGTCTCTCCTGCCCGGGCTGGCTTTGAACCTCGATCCTCAGATCTCAGCCTCCTGAGTAGCTAGGATTACAGGTGTGAGCCACCAGCGCCCGGCTCTGACATGGTTCTTCTACTCAGGGGACTCCAGCTCAGGGCAAACAGTGAAGATGTGTCCCTGTCTCCCCCCCCCCCCCCCCCGCCACCTCCAACTTACCCGGAGGACACCAAAGTGGTGTGAGCCACCTTTAAGTCAAGTTCAGATGGTCAAGCAGTGTAGATACAGGAGGAGTCTGAAATATTTCCGCCCAGCTGACACTTAAGCCCCTTCATCTTCTCTTTCCTCTTGTATGTTTATCTTAGAGAAATTATCCATAAGGAAAAAAGTGCTGAGATGTAAAACACTGAATTACAGTCAATACCTGTCTACTGGTCATTGGGACTGTCATTGGTAGCTTTCTGGATACATGACATCACCCTTGGTCCCATTCCCCCAAGCAGAAAGTCCCAACAACATGTATATAACATGAGGTACTGCACTGAGGAGGACCATCCTGAAGGAGGACTATCCTTTCCACTACCCATTCAGACCTTCCTAATAACGCTCGTACCAGCAGGTCTTCTCTCAAGCTCCCCGTGCTCCTCTCCCCCCACCCCTTTAGTCTAGGAACACAAAAGCTCAGAAACTGACCTTCAGGTTAGTGACAGTCACAAAACACGTTAAGCACTTGCCATATGCCATAGGACATGAGAAGTCCTGACTCAGATTCTCAGATGCTCTTGCTCTTAGATAACAGGCCACTTTAATCTCTTGGGCCTTAGTATCCTCATCTGGAAAAATGGGGGTATGGCTGTATATATGGTAGCCCTGCTTACTGCTTTCCTCAGCATGGGGATCTGGAGATTCAGAGAACATATTCACAGCTTCTACTCCAATAATTTATTCATTATTCCTTGGGGGAAAGTTACAGAGGTAGGTGGGGCTAAGGGCAGGCATTCAGACAAATCCTGAGTCAGTGTGTAACCCTGCTGGGGTTTCCAATTGGTGGAACAAAAAGCACAATTTCTCAGTAGTTTTGGGAGGTCTTTGCACTGCATTAATCCAACCTGTCTTGCCTGTTTCCTTTCCTGAAGGCGCTATTATTACTCAGGTCTCACGCTAGATAGACCTACATGCCTGAGGAGTCTTCTCCGTGGTCCCTCCCCATGCCTCCCAGCTGAAAAATCACCCAGTGGGGGTTACTAACATTGTCAATCATCCAACCTTGTCACAGACTAAGGGACCCACTCTTTTTCTCACTCAGGTCCAGAAGGACATTTGAGGCAGGAGCATTGATCTTACAGGAAGGTCTATTTTATGTAGCTCTTGGTGATCCCAATCTCTCAAATTACAGTGCCTCTATAAGTCACGCAGGCATGCTGCTAACACGCAGGGCTGGCCTGACAAATTCTGATTCTTTAACATGCTCCCAAGTGATGATCATATTGTGACCCTTGCAGTTCTGAGAATCAGGCTTTCAGTAGCCCAGCTTGAGAGCAATGGTGTGCAAAAGAAATAGAAGGAGATTCACAAGGGCAATGGCTACTGATTTATAACAATTCACAGTTATTCTGAAAAGGTAAGTTATTTAGCTTCCCCCCACCCCCCAGCCCCGGCAAAACTAGGATTATTTCATCATAAAATCTGGAATCTGACCAGGCAATGGTGGCTCATACCTGTTATCCTAAGCTACTCAGAAGACTGAATTCCAAGGATCGATGTAGTTCAAAGCCATCCAGGTAGAAAAGTCTGTGAGACTCTTATTTCCAATAAATACCCTGAACGAAGCCAGAAATGAAGCTCTGGCTCAGTGTTTAGAGCACTAGCTTTGAGCAAAACAAGCTTAGGGACAGTACCTAGGCCAGGAGTTCAAGCCCCAGGACTAGCACACACATATACGCACACGATCTGGAACCCAGTCTATGGACTATACTGCCTTTTACTCAGTGTGTGGTTTAAAAAATCAGATAAGTGCTACATCTTGCCTTTTCTACTTATAAAATGGAGGCAATAATACTACCGATGACTAGGCTGCAGATACAGAGAGGATTGTTGTATTAGTGTAGGCCTTGAAGAACAGAAATCAGGAATTTCCCATCAATAATGCCTGAGCCTAGCACTGATGATCTCCACATTCACGTGGGGCTTTCTGGGGAGCCAGTCATGATGGCAGGGGTTCTATCTCCCTTTAAACCACCATGAACCACCTCACCTGGTCCTATCTGGGAAGGACACATTGCTGTCTCTGTGAGCTGAGGAACTGTAGGCGGATAAAATTAGTGCTGTCCACCCATTCCAAGCTGTCAGAGAATCTATTTTGAGGCCCCTGCTGTCAAGTTCATTGTCACATCCTTTGCTCTTTTTCCAGGCGGGTCCTGGTGGTTGTTCTGTTCTGGTTTCTCCCCGGATCCTTAAGGCCAATTAGGGAAGTACAGAAAAGGATTCTGCAGAATAGAGTAGATGGGCACATTAGCTTTGCCATATATCATGTGAATACCACCTATAAGCTTATATCTGACAAAGTTAGAACACAGAATGAAAGAGAAATGGAAGAAAACAAAGCAGCTAGTAATCTGACATAGAATCCAGCAAATCTATCACAATAACCTGAGGTTTTTTTTTTTTTTTTTTGTTGTTGTTGTTGGGTGTGGGGATTGAACTCTGGGCCTGGGGGCATTATCCCTCAGCTTTTCAGCTCAAGGCTAGCACTCTACCACTGGAGGCACAGTGCCACTTCCGGTTTTCTAGTGGTTTATTGGAAATAAGAATCTCACAGAGTTTCCTGCCCAGGCTGGTTTTGAACCGCAATCCTCAGATCTCAGTCTCCTGAGTAGGATGACAGGCGTGAGCCACTAGTACCTAGCATACCCTGAGTTTTCTAATAATAGGATCTGTGATGCTACCATAGTAACTGATGCCAGATGAACCTCTCCTACCATTGGCTCTCCTTGCAGGCACCAACAGGTGTAGTGCTGGCTCAGCTCCAGTGAACCTGACAGCAGGGGCCCAGGTACCTGTATCTACCAGGCCAAGAGGCTATCTCAGTCTCAGTGATGCTAAAGAGCCTGAGCCAGCAAACCCAGATCCTGCTTGTCTCCACGTTGCTGAAGAATATATCATAAGCCTTGCATATCCTAGCCAAGATCCATGCACTCCCTCCCCAACACTACAGTAGCCACTTCTAGATTTGACAAAGTTAGAAAGACCCCTGGATCCCTTTACAAAGGCTAGAAAGGGAAGTGGGCCTGACCACCTTGCCCTACTCCAGTGAATGAAAGAAGAGTCTAAAAAGAGAGACCATTTGAGGTCCTTGCCCCTCTATCACCCTGGAGATGGGGGAGGGGCATTCATTAGTTCTCCTTTGGTCTTTTGATGTTAATAGAACAGATTCTCTTCCCTTCCAGCAGGAGCCACTTCTTGGTCAAGTCACCTTGCCAGGAGACATAACATCTATTCTTTGTTCCCATAACTTGGCCAAGGGTCTGATCATAATAAACACTTCCACCCTTCCTCCCAGTCCTGAGGCTACCCCATCACTCTGAGTCCACTCTGAGCTAGCTGTCCCTTGTTGTCATCTCCTAGGCCTGATAATGTCACCACCTCACATCTTTCCTGTCAAGGTGCCAGGCATGGAAGGGCAGACCTCATGCTTCTCATCTACAGAAGAGAAGCAGCTCATCCTTCAATACTTCCTCCTCTAGGAAGCCTTCCCCTCTTATGAACCACAGCACTCCGTGTGCTCTCCTTTGCAAGATTTACCACTTCCACCAAACTAGGAAGTGACTTGGCATCTCTGTATGGCCAGTGATGGGTACACAGTTGGGGTTGTATACACATGGCATGAGCTTGCTTCTTAAATCCAGCTACCATGTGGCCCAGGGCACTTGCACTCACAGATACTCACAAACTTGGCAAACACACGAGTTTTTGCATAACAGCCAAGAGAGAGCCTCTGAAGTGCAGAGGAATTCTGGGAAGGTCCCTCCAGCCTTGGTGGGGTCCCAGTGGGTGAAGACAGATGTCTGCAGGTACCCAGTCCATGCTCCTCCCCACCCTCCTCAAGAAACCTCCACAGCCCTTCTTGCAGAAAGGGAAGTCAGGAAAGACAACAGCTGCCCCTGAGGACTGCCAGACCCCCAGAGAGTTTAAATGGAATGAAATTAATCCCAACGTGCTGCCCCAGCCACAGATAGGCACGGTGAGGAAAGCAAAGCTGCTAAATACTGCTTTGAAGAGGCAAAGACTTTTACCCCAAAGCTATTTGTCCTCCGTAAATGGGATTTTAGAAGCAGAGTTGAAAGAGGAGACGATGGCCTCAAGAGCCTCAGCTTGTATAAAACATTAGACAGATATTTAAAAATAAACAGCGATTAAAAGAATGCTATAAATGACAGAGCTCCAGACCCTCCAAGGCCTTCATGCAAATGTCTCACTGCTCCCCAGCCCCAGAAATCTGGGCCATGCTATAATCATGACTTTAATGTTTTAAAAAGGTTGGCAGTGGCTGCTGTGAAGGGCTCGAGAGCACATTCACCAGGTGGTGACCGGGGTCTGAGGTGAGAGGCCCTGGATAGGTCTTGAGCACCAGTACCAGAAACACTCCTGAGACGCTCTCACTATGAAGGGTCTGTGCGCATGCTCACCAGCTCTCCTCCTCCTGACCAGCCTGTGCATTAACAATGCTTATCACACCCTGAGCCAGTAACTATTGTTACTATTTTGTCATCAGCACCAATGATGACTGCAGTTCTAGCTTTTGTTAAGTCCTTTAATGACTGTTAATAACTCGTGGAATTATTCTCTTGTTAAAGTTTCTGTTTTTCATTTTTCAGAGAAAATAAGCTTACAACTTTTCTTTTTAAAAAGAAAACTAACATCCACACATCATTCAGATTTTGTTATTTTTGCCTGATATTCTCTTCCTGTTCCAGGATCCCTTCCGGATACCAATTATATTTAGTTGTTATGTCTGCTCAGGCTGCTCTTTACCCTTAGGAGTTTCTTATACTTTCCTGGTTTGTACTGACCTTGATAGCATATTTTTTGTTTGTTTTTTGTTTGGATATTTTTTGTTTGTTTTTTGACACAGCATTTTACTACATATAACTTGAATCTTCTGCCTTGATTTCCAAGGGCAGAGATTACAAGTGTGTGGCACTATGCCTAGCTATAGCTTGGGTATTTTGTAGAATGCCTCCAGACCAGAATTTGATCATGATCATACTGAGGTTATGGGTTTGTGAAAGGGAGACCATTGTGGTAACTTGCCATTTTCCATATCACATCGACAGCATAATTATCCACTGGATTTATTATTCCTGGTGTTGACAGATCACTGAGGTAATATTTGTCAAGTTTCTCTAGCACTTTTTGTTGAAATCCTCCATACCTTCCTAAATTCCGGGTGAAAAATTAATCTAGAAGCCTCCCCAGATAATATATGGTTCTCAAGTCTATAATATTTCTCAGTATATTTCAGATCTCCAAGTTTGTACTTGCTCACCTCCTCCTCCTCTTGTTTATTACAAGTTCTGTGAAGACAGAGACCTAACAATCAGTAGCATCTAGCCCATAATACAAAGTGACCATTGACCTAGCATTCCCTGAGGGTCAGCAACATGCCAAGCATTTCAGAGTCATTACCTGACTAGAACCTAGTGAAGGAAGATCTCGGTTAATTGTCATACTGCAAATGCATAGGGAACCAGAACTGGAACAGCAAGTGAGCAACAGAACTGGAGTTGGTTATTTGTCTCTGTGGTCTGCTCTTTTTATTTTTTGGTTGGTCGTGGGGCTTGAACTCTGGGCTTGGGTGCTGTCCCTGTGCTCTTCAGGTCAAGGTGAGTGCTCTATTGCTTGAGCCACAGTGCCACTTCTGGTCTTCTAGTGGTTTATTGGAGATAAGAGTCTCACAGACATTTCCTTCCTGGGCTGGCTTTGAACCATGATCCTCAGATCTCAGCCTCCTGAGTAGCTAGGATGACAGGCATGAGCCACGGTGCCCAGCTAATTGGGGTTTTTAAGTGCCTTTAGTTTACCCTCACTGACTGGCTCAAGGGCATTTGAAGTCTGGTGTCTTCAACAACGATATCAAGGATATGGCCATGATCCAATCTAAACTTGACCCAGGTGCTGTCTGGTTCCCAGCCCTGGTATAGACCATGCCACTCCCCACCCCCAAACCTACCTGTTATTAATATTACCCTATATTTTTGTCCCAACTTATGGCAAGAAGCCAAATGATGCATGAGGAGCTGGAACATCTCCCATGAACGACATTTTATATATTTTTGCCGTTTGTGGAGCCTGAACTCTGGGCCTGGGTGCTGTCCCTCAGCTCTTCAGTTCAAGGCTAGCACTCTACCACTTGAGCCACAGTGCCAATTCCAGCCTTTTCTGTTTATGTGGTGCTGAGGAATCGAACCAGGGCCTCATGCACGCGAGGCAAACACTCTTACCACCGAGCCACCTTCCCAGTCCTAAATGACATTTTATTAAATTTTAAACTTTAATAAAACAATGACATATTTCAAGTAGTAGTCCCAGACTTCCCTATCCCCACCATTCCATCATCATGGATTCCCCAACAACCTTATATCTTGTAGAGCTTTGAGAGTGTTCAAGGATTTCTTGAGGCACAAACATCTGATGCTAAAAGCCCCATGTGAGGGAAGTGGAAGACAGAAGGCCAGGTGGGGATGGGTATAGGAAGGTGAACAAATAAGTAGGCATACCTAGGTAACCAATATGAGAGATTTCTGCTTCTCTGAACAGTATAGAAAATTAGCATTGTAGGCTGGGGCTGAAGGTAAGACTCTGAACTTTTAGGGACCCAGGCTGAAGGGGTGTTTAGGAGCTAAGACCTCCCAATCTTTCTATCTGAGACTTCAGTCAACAGTCAAGGCAACAAAGACCTTTTGGATGATTGGCCATTGGGCTACATCTTCCATGGTAACTCTTGAGATAACTGGGGGAGGTTAATCCTGATGCTGCTTCCCAGGAAGTGGCCAAGTCCGTTTTGCCCCCTCCTCCTTTCTAGTTACCCTTGTGGCCAGCCCAGACTCACAGTCAAGCTATCAGAACAAATTAATTACAGTAAGCTCTAACCAAGTAACTCCCACACTGGCAGATACCTCCCAAGTCCCTCTTCCCATCTGGGATCCAAGCTTCTCCCATCAGCAATTCTCCATGTGCCCTTGTTCCAGAACGGATCCTTCCACTCTTCCTGCCATGCGTACACACCTTCTCCCTGGCAGGTTTAGCCAGCAAAGTTTTCCTCTCAAAGGTCTTCTGTCAAATCCTGCAGAGTCTCAGGAATAGGCTGCTTTTTCTTTTCTTGTTGGTTGAGGATCTTGAACTCAGGACCTGGGTGCTGTTCCTGAGCTTTTCTGTTCAAGGCCAGCACTCTACCATTTTGAGCCACAACTCCACTTCTGGTTGTCTAGCAGTTAATTGAAGATAAGGGACTTTGCTACTTCAAACTGAGAACCTCAGATCTCAGCCTTCTGAGTAGCTAGGATTACAGGTAAGAGCCAACAACACCCAGTTTAGAGATAGGCTTCTTTATGCACAAAACCTTCCCTTATTCCAAATTCTCATTGCCACTAGACTGTCATAGGAAGTCCCTCTTCTGGAATCCTCATTCTAAATCTCTGCTAGGTGCCCAGTCTGCTGTGATCCACGGGACACCTATTTTGCTAGCCAGCAATCTCTTGACCACGAGGAACAGTGCCTCCATTGGTTTGTAACCCCTTATAATTTCCCACCATGCCCAAGCAGTTAAAGGTAGCAGTGCTGACAGCAAGGGTAGAAGACAGCAAATGAGACAAGCGCAGATTCCAGGAGAACTTCCTAGTAAGGCCAGACTAATAGTGCACCAGATTCCGAAGCAATTACCCCTGTTCTCCAACAGTCACAAGAACTGCAGGCCCTGGGCCCCTCCCTCTACCCTCTTGGGCCCCCTTTTCCATATATATAAATTATATATAACTATATATAATAATAATTATATATGTAATTAGAAACCCAGAATCAACTTAGTCAAGACACTTCAAGCTTCACTTCTCCTAAGAGCATTATCATACTTGTCATCTCATAGCCAGTTTCAGCAGGGACAAGAAAGGTGGGTCCCTGCACCAGGAAGCAGTAGGACCTTCCACTTCCTCCATCACACACACACACACACACACAGCAGGCCTTAAGGATCTTGTCTCCCCTAATCCCCAAGTCCACTTCTTACCACTTCCTGGACTGTATCCTTCTTAACCCAGACTCTGCAAAACTGCTTTAGGAAAAGCATCACAAAACAAACTGCTAGGGGGGTTCATGGATAAGCAGGTAGCCATGTTTTCCATTCATGCACTGCTTAATGCACCAAGCCCTCCCACCACACACACTGCATGTAACCCTTGGGAGACCACGCAAGGATGACTTCCATAGTTCAGGTCCTTTTAAGCATGTTCAGCCAGAATCCATTCTTCATTCTAGGACATACTCTTTTTGAAAGGATAGGAAAGGAGAGAGAAAAAAAGATTTGCTAGTCCAAACTCATCCTGTCATTTTAGTCAGAAGGTCCTCCATCAGCCTTATTGTATTTCCTCTGGGACACAGCCTATGAAATCCTACCCTAAGAATCCTTGGACCAGAATCTCCCTCTTGGTGTCACATTTCCGGGAACCTCTGGACTGCTGGCTTCCCAGGCTGCAGCCCTTCCCCCATCACTTCCAAACCAAACCCCTTATGCTTTCTTCAATTCTCAATGTCTCCCTCACCCTGAGGAAAATGTGTTATCTTAGAATTAAGAACTTCTTTTTTTCTCTGCTTCTTCTACACCAATGGCTAGGAATGTTTTTACACTGGGGGAAAAAAAGTAGGGGAAATGGTTCAACTGGGTTTAATACAAAAAGTCCACCAAATTTCTTTGGTAGTCAAAAGTAATGAATTTTTAATTAAAAACTCAGCGCAGCCTCTTCAGTGTTAGATCAGATGTCAGTAAAACTCATTTGAGCACGGTCTTTCAAGGTTCTTTCTACGGGGCACTGTGATGAGTAAAAGCTAGGAAAAAGAAGAGGGTTTATTAATAATCCTGACTCTCTAAGCCACCATATTTGGAGGGGCTATAGGGATTTGATCCCTTCCTTCCTGGCATACTATGAGACCAGGAAAGGGTTAAAAGGTTGGAATGCTGCCTCAGTACTCAGAAGGCTGAGGTGGGAACAGACAAGGCAAGATCAACATGTAAGTTACAACTAACTGGACCCTATCAAGTTTGAGACAATGGGAAATAACATGAATGTCTATATTAAATGATGGGTTTTGAAAATGTTCACTGCTTTCCACTGCTCCCCAGCAATAAGGGGGTTAGTTATTACTATGTGCACAAATGATGTCTTTTGTCTATGATTATAACCACAAGATAGATTGATACCTTGTCTTCTGCACATACCTATAACAACCTTTTCTGTTCTGAACTAAATACATAGGCTTGCTTATGGGAGCTCAGGGTTCAAGAGTTAGTGGTCCTTGCTTTTTTTACTCTGTCTGTTCTTATTTCTTTGGCTTTGGGATCCCATCATGCTGTTTTGGGTTGTAGGAAGCAGCACCTTGTCATGTCTGTGTCCCAAGGAGGCCTCAGATGTGGCCAAGTCACATGTTGACCAGGCTGAAAACATGCACACACACACACACACACACACACACACACACACACACACACACACACACAACATGTTTGGGGAGGCCAGGTCCAAGCATTCCTCCCTGCGAACCCCCTCACTGGGCCAATAAGAGTCCTTCCATCAACTGACAGGGTGTAGTCTCTTCAGCCCCAGAATACTCAGCCTGGCCCAGGACTTCAATGGCATTTTGAGGAGAAAGATTTATAAATCTACTCTTTGAACCCTGACTCTTTTTTTCTAAGCACCCAGGCAGGGGCCTACCACCTAACCACAATGAAATCTACCCTTCTAACAGCTGTCTAGAACAACAGCTCCTCCAGACTCTTCTTTTCAGTCTTCTTTTTAGTGTTATTACCTAAGTAATGAAGATCCATTGTAGAAAATTCAAAAATATAGGTGAGCAATAAGGAGGAAATGAAAATACAACATTACCACTCAGAAATCATATTCACCTCTTGGTTTGTAACCCACTATGCATTTCTCTTTGCATGTAAGATGGATTTTTGCTTTCATGGCTTGTTTTCTTTTTCTGAAGGAAAAAAAATGGGACTTCATCATCTTTATTCTTATCAAAGCCTAGTCTCTGTGATATATGTTCACATTCCAGACTCCTTTTGCTGGAAACCCATTCAGTGTATGACTGGACTTGGGTTGCCTCCTTGCTGGTCACTCTCCTGCTCTCTGCTTGTCTAGGCTACCATCTCCTGACTCTCATGAGTTTCTTCTCTGGTCCAGGCGCTGAGCTCAGTGCAGGAAGGAGGTTAGTTGGCTTTGCTTACCATCTGTTTGTACTGATAGTCCATTAAACTCTGAGGTTTACAGGTATGAGACACAGTTGGCTAGCTCCTACAACTCTTTTAAAAAGACCCTTAGCATGTCATGAGGCCCACCGAGGTAATGTGGTATACTCTGTCAGTCTCAGGATTCTTCTTCTTCCTCTTCTTCCTCCTCCTCCTCCTGCTCTTCTTCTTCTTCTTCTCCTCCTCCTTTTTCTCTTCTTCTTCCTCCTCCTCTTTCTCTTTCTTTCTTTCTTTCTTTCTTTCTTTCTTTCTTTCTTTCTTTCTTTCTTTCTTTCTTTCTTTCTTTCTTGTTGGTCATGGGGCTTGAACTCTGGGCCTGGGCGTTGTTCCTCAGGTTTTCAGCCCAAGGCAAGTGCTCTACCACTTGAGTCACAATGCCACTTGTGGTTTTCTGATGGTTAACTGGAGAAACAGTGTCTCATGGACTTTCCTGCCCGGGCTGGCTTTGAACCCTGATCCTCAGATCTCAGCCTCCTGAGTAGCTAGGATTACAGGTGTGAGCCACCAGTGCCTGGCATCCTTCTTTTCTGAGCTTCTTTTTGCTCAAGGATAGCACTCTACCACTTGAGCCATAGTACCACTTCCATTTTTTTCTGTTCATGTGGTACTGAGGAATCAAACCCAGGGCTTCATGCATGCAAGGCAAACATTGTACCACTAAGCCACATTCCCAGCCCCAGGATTCTTATTCATATCTACCAAATATAACTCTTTTTCTATGAGGAATTAAGGTGAATGTCTTAGGGAACAAAGACCAGTCTTCCACATCAGATCACCCCTTCTGTTCTCCAGGTAAAGCATCCTCATTTCCATCAGTTGCTCCTCCTACCAGGGAATCCATTACCTTTACCTGCAAGATCATTAGGCCTCTGCCAAAGGAGTCTATAAAAGAAATGGACTCCAAGACATGGACACAAGAGATTTTTTTCTTTGTTGTTGTTTTTAATGTACTATGGGATTTTTTTGTTTCTTTTATATGTTCTTCCCCCCTATGGTTTATCCCAAGTTGTCACTGTATTTGATTTTGGTACCTTGGTATTGAATATATGTTTATTTGAATTAGGGAAGGGAAGGGGAACAACAGAGTGGTGAGACAAAGGACAAGAGGGAAACCAATGCAGCAGCGATATTCACAAGACAACATGTTGGAAATGATCTGTACAGCTTGGGAGGTGGGGGATGGGGGAGAGGGAAAGTAGGAGGAAAACGAGGGAAGGTGTAACAAGTTTGACAAGAAATGTACTTATTACCCTAGTTATGCAACGGTGACCCCTTTGTACATCATCTTGACAATAAAAAAATATATCAGGTTGTGAGAGAAAAATCTTGACACTGTAGTCCCACAGGACAGAACTTAATAAGTGAATACTTTGGTTCTCACACATTTTGCAACACTTCAGGAAAACAAACAGTATTTCCTCTTTCCCCTGCTAAATCCCTGTTTGCTATTTTGGTTGGCTACAAAGTTGCTCACACAAAGAAAGGGCAATTACTCAGTAAACTGCAACTGTCTAAAGTAGTATTTAATACTTGGTCAATTAGCATGGTTTGATCCGTTTTCTAACAGTAGATTGCCCTGCTTGTTATGCTGGTTGAACTGGGATTATTATTTCTGGGTGTGTATGTGGGGTCAAGTGCAAATACGGGGCAGAGGCTCACACTGGGTATGGATCTGAGATTCATGAGAAGGGCATGCAATCTGTGGGGGTAAAGAAAGGGCACTTCTGAGACTGGAGAGTGAGACAGAGCTCACAGGAAGTAGGATGAGTGTATTGTGGGACTCTCCATCCCCTCCCACCCAGCTCAGTGTCTTTGGGGCTATCTATGGCCCCAAGTCACCTTGTTACTGTCCCCCTCTCCATCATTTTCAACAGTACTACGCATGACACTTAGCACACAACCAGCCGGTGGTCAAAGAAACAGATGAACCAGGTCTTGGGAGGTCAGTGGACTTCTACTTCCAAATCCCCATATGTTTGCACTCAGGACCAGGTCTTGCCTGCCACAGCCAGACATGCTGGGACTGGGCAGGGGTCTAAGACCTTATGTAAAATGTTCCTTGTCTCAAACTGGGAGGTTCATTAATTATCCTCAGATTGCATTCTGCTCTTCTTGTCTGCTACTTGCAGGGACTAGATACCTGAATTTTGGGTTTCTGAAATATTAATGATTGGGAAAAGAAACTACATCTGACTCAGTAGGGAGAAGCGTGGGCATCTCACATTCACATATAGACAGACAGATAGATAAAGACACACAGATACAGAGATATGAACAAGTATACACAGATATGGACAGAAACACAACCATATACACAAAACCACAAAGATATATACATATATATATATACATACATACATACATACATACATACATAGACACATAGAAACATACACACACACACACACACACACACACACACACACACACACACACATACAGATAGAGTCAGGTGTGGTGGTTCATGCCTGTAATCCAAGAGCAAGAGGCTTGTGGTTTAAAGTCAGTAAGGCAGAAAGATAGCAGACACTTGTCTCAACCAACAGGCACAGTGTGGTGGTTCAATTTATTTATTTATTTATTTTTGGTGCTGTGTCTGGGACTGGAACTTAGGGCATAGGCAATGTCTCTGAGCTTCTTTTGCTCAAGGCTAGTGCTCTACCACTTGGGCCACAGATCTACTTGCTGCTTTTTTGATGATTAATTTTTTGGTGATTAATTTTTGGTGATGAGTCTTTTGGACTTTCTTGCCCTGTCTGGTTTTGAATAGCAGTCCTCAGATCTCAGCCTCCTGAGTAGCTAGGATTACAGGCTTGAGCCATTGGCACCTGACGGTGATTCAAGCCTTTAAACCTAACTACAAGGGAATATAGGAAGGAAGTAAACACTGTGGCCTAAGGTCCAGTCCCAGGCAAAAATGCAAAGTCCTATCTGAAAAAAATATAATTAGAGAAAAGGGCCTTAGGGATGTGGCTCAAGTAGTAGGGCACTTGCTAAGCATGCACTGGGCCCAGAGTTCAATCCTCCCAGTAAACCAAAATACAAACAAGTACACACACATCCAAAGACATGGAGATACATAAACAGATACAAGCATGCATATAGAGACATAGACATAAATATACATTCACATACCCTTGAGGAGTCCACCAGGCTAAGCACAGCCATCTTTGCAACTCAGGCCTAGTAAAGGCCCACTAGAGGCTTTCTCTCAGACTCTGTGTACACAGATTCATCTCAAGTCTCTTGCTATGAAGGGGCCACAGGAAGGAGGGTTCTAACCAGACATAGGTGGATCCCAGCAATCAACATTCTCTTGTGCCTTTCCTGATTTCTGAACACCACCACAGCCAGATGTACTGCTTAACAAACCAAACTGGCATATCCATGTCCGAATGGGTTTCTTCACCTCTCTGGGTGTGAGGTAAGTTTTGTGTACCCTTTTATTTCTTCTGCATAAGAGACTTTGTTGGGTGACTATTATTAAACACAAATATCGGCCACATCTGTAGTATCAATGACAAACTTTTTTGAAAATAAAAATCCTATACCTAATGAAGTCTCTTTGTTGTCACAGTCTCAGCTGTAGAGATAAATTAGAAACAAGTTCTTGCTATCCATTATTTTAAATTATTGATGTCAACTCTGTTGATTGTACCCATGTAATAAAAACCCAAACTCACAGGTTTATAATCTCTTTAAGCTTCAGAGAGACTGGTCTTTCCAACCTCCTCAAGAAACCTCCCAGAAAGAGCCAAGCTTTCTTAGCCAGATCAGGAAAGAAATAATGGAATAAATAAGCTGGCAGAAGGAACAGAAGAAAGATGGCGGGGGGGGGGAAGGGAGGAGAGAGGGGGAACAAAAGGAGTTCTCTGCTCTCTCCAGCAGATCTGGAAACTGTTCCTGGCAGCATCACTCCATCTTGGGCCTCCCCAGGTGAGCTGAGGAGGAATAGTTGTCTTCCCCCAGGCCTGCCTCTTCCTTGAGACAATAAATCCATAGACTTTCAGACCAGCAGCTAGTACAGTGCTGAGAACACATGAGTGAGAAGGAATTGGATAGGACAACCTGTTATGGGTTCAGTATGGAATGTCCCCTACAGGCTCAGGGGATGAAGGCTGTGCCCAAGCTGCTAACACTAGTTTAGAAAGCACTGGAAACTTTGTGTGTCCCTGGTAGAAGAAGGTCACTGACTAAGGATGTGCTGCTACCCCCTTCCCTGTCTCTCTACTTCCTGGCTACCATGAGGTGAGCAGTTTCCTCTGCCATGTACTTCCTGTATGATGTTTCTGCTTTATCACTGGCCTTAAAAGCAAGGGAGCCACCCACCTGAACCATGGGCCATGGTTTAGTTCTGAAACCTTGAACCAAAATAAATCTTCCTAGAAAGATCTGGCATGGTGGCACACTTGGGAGGTGGAGGTAGGAGGATCATAGTTAAAAGCCCAGCTTACCTGGGCACCGGTGGCTCACGCCTATAATCCTAGCTATTCAGGAGGCTGAGATCTGAGGATTGTGGTTCAAAGCCAGCCTAGGCAGGAAAGCTGATGAGACTCTTATCTCCAATTAACCACCACAAAACCAGAAGTGGTGCTGTGGCTCAAGTGGTAGAGTGTTTGCCTTGAGCCATAGAGTTCAGAGACAGTGCCCACGCCCAGAGTTCAAGCCCCACAACCAAAAAAAGAAAACAAAAAAGCCAGATCATTGAGTTCGAGACTCTATTGGAAAAACAAATTAAAGGACAGAAGTGTGGCTCAAGCAGGAGAGTGCTTGCACAGCAAACCTGGGCTCATAAACACAGATGAAAATCCTGACATGACGTTAGCAGTGCACTACCCCAAGTAATGATTCTGGCCCCTTCACTGTACTGTTACAAGTTTGGAATGGGAGACGGGTGGGGATGAAGAAATGTGGAATTAGAGTGAAGAACCTTATCCACGTACAGCATGAGGAAGAGGCAGCAGCACAGAATATATACTGCCTGGGCCAAGAGATCAACAGATCCTGGTCACATAGTCTCCAGGAAGCCCACACTTGGCTGTCCTCAGCTAAATTCCCTACCACTTTGCTGAGGTGCAGGGTGAGAAGACAGGTACTAAAATGTCTACTGACATTGTCTGTCAGCACCACAGTCCCCAGGGACACTGTTGATCTAACACCCTCTCTTTGCAATTGGGAATGGCCTTTGAGGATGGGGAAGAAGCTTCTGGAAGACAAAAAGTAAAAATGTTCCTTCAATGACAAGGAATGGAAACCAGGTTCTTAGGTGGATGTTCTTGAGGCCTAGAAGCCTAGGCACATCTAAAACCAGCTCCTTCTCTGCTTTGCCTTGCCCCCAGCTCCTAGCAGATCCCCAAATCTCACTTCTGCTTCTCAGTCTTGCTTGTGTTTTCTCCCCTATTTCTGTTCTGCCTGAAGTCATCTTCACTATTCTCAATGCAAGCAGATGTCTCTTCTGCCCTCACAGTAAGCCCAGGATCCTTCTCATGGCCTGCCAAGATGACCTAAGAGGTAAAAAAGTTCCTGTTAGGTCCACAGGTGACCACTTATCTAGCCTGACCCCTCTGGCGAATTGTTTTATGGATTAACTGCACCTGGTCATGCAGGATTGCCACATGGTGGGTAGCACACAGATACCTTACATTCTATTTCCACAGAGCTCTCTGAGAGTCTGTGGGGGAAGATGGCTGCTGAGGAAGAATGCTGAACTCAATGTCAAAGCTGGGACAAGCTCACCCTGGGGAAGATGATACACCTGCCACATCACAGTCTCAGTTTCCCCAGATTTTCTGTCATGGGAGTTGTTAGAATCTGTCAGGCTGCAGCCCCTCCCCAGCTCCACTTTTGTGACCCATTCTGAGCTCTGCCAACTGTAGGCATGCACATAGGTGCATACACGTCTGTGTGAGTGTTCACTCTACGTTTCCAAAGAATTTCTTTCAACTTTGCAAAACAATGAGGTCTCTACAATAAAAATAGCTACAATCTCATATTATATTTTCACTAGGACCCTGCATAGAGCACAAATGAAATCTGAAAATAATATAGGCTCTAATAATATTTTCCAGGGAAGTATTCCTCACCATCACAAACACAAACTACTATTAGTGGTATATTTGTTAGTAGTGATGAGAGAGATTAGTTGGCTCCAGAAACAAAAGATGAACAGGCTGATTCTCCCCCCCTTAAGCTATTCAGCATCTGAAAAATTAGCATAATGTGCTGAATGTTTCAAATAATTTTAAGTTGGTCTTATAAACTCCCATTAAATTTCCTCCCATTAAAGACTTCAAATATTTTTATTTTCATTTAATACAGCAATTCATCAGTGTATTCTTCTGAAAGGTAAATAGTATAGATAGATCAACATAGTGTATGTTCATTGTGTCCTGACCTATAATCCTAACTCCTCAGGAGGCTGAGATCTGAGGACTGATGATCATTCAGCCCAGACAGGAGATTCTATGAGATTTGTATCTCCTAGTAACCACCAAAAAGCTGGAAGTGGAGCTATGACTCAATTGATAGAGTGCTAGCCTTAGAAAAGAGCTCAGTGACAGTGCTCTGGCCCTGAGCTCAAACCCCAGGACTGTCATGTGTGCACATGAACATGCAAAAACACACACATACACACAGTTAGGGAGATATATTACATAAGAAAGCATACTGGAAGTGGCACTGTGGCTCAACTGGTAGAGCACTTGCCTTGAGCTTTAGAGCTCAGGGAGAGTGCCCAGGCCCAAAGTTCAAGCCCCAGGACCAACAAAAAAATTTATAGGCTGGGAATGTGGCTTAGTGCTTGCCTAGCACGCATGAAGCCCTGGGTTTGATTCCTCAGTACCACAAACAGAAAAAGCTGTAAGTGGTGCTGTGGCTCAAGTGCTAGGCACTTGAGTGAGTGCTCTACCACTTGAACCACAGTGCCACTTCTGGCTTTCTGGTGGTTTATTGGAGATAAGAATCTCACGGACTTTTCTGCCCAGGCTGGCTTTGAACTGTGATCCTCAGATCTCAGCCTCCTGAGTAGCTAGCATTACAGGTGTGAGCCACCAGCACCCAATATGTCAGCTTAATTTAATTTTATTTTTTTTTGGGGGCCTGAACTCTGGGCCTGGGCGCTGTCCCTCAGCTCTTCAGCTCAAGGCTAGCGCTCTACCACTTGAGCCACAGCACCACTTCCAGCTTTTTTCTTTTTGCTTACGTGGTGCTGAGGAATCGAACCCAGGGCCTCATGCATGCAAGGCAAGCACTCTACCACTGAGCCACCTTCCCAGCCCCTCAGCTTAATTTTAAAGTTGGAAAGATTCTGAATCTTCCCAGATCTAGATCTCAGACTTTGACAGCATGCCACCTACTGCCCAACCCCTCTCTACCTTCACTCAGGCCACTTGGAAACATCACAAGAACACAGTGTGGCTTATTCTCGAGAATTCAGCCAGTTTTTATCCTGTAGGACAGATTCAGGAATAAAGATAAGACAGATATATCACTGCTCCCAAGTATTCAATCAACAAGAGAGATGACAATACACACAAAGTTCAGCAAGGTGATATCTACCATAGGCTAAGTGTCCTAGCTATTTCCTCCTTGAGCAGGCAAAACCCTATCTTTCATCCACTCAAAGCTCTTCACACACACCCAACTCAGCCTTCAAGTCTTTCTTGTTCCTGTTCTCTGAAAGGGCAGTTAAGGATGGCTGGCCACTGGATATTATAGCAGCTCTGTGTAGGAGCAAACCAAAGCTCCAGCAATCTCTCGACTCAGACCATTTTCTACACCAGCAAACAGGTTGTATCCTCCTATTGGCTAGAGTTGCAATTAGCTATTGATCCTCATGTAAAATGGGCATTGATAAATCAATACAGAGCTGATGCCATAGATAAACAGTGCATGTCATTGACTTGCACAACATGTGTAAATGATTCAATACCGATGGGGATCTGGGGAAATTCTGCCTCAGTATGGCTGAGAATGCCGCATACTGTTGGGATATATAGCAACCACTTTTGCCCCAACTTATTGCTATTCTCTCATTCACCAAGCATAGATGGAGCATTTTTTTTGTCAGCCTGACTCTGTGCTAGACTTGGGGACACGGGGACAATGGATACTCCTCACTGCCATTTCTAGGAGTTCATGACCTAGACTCTAGCCTAAACAAAGCTGGCAGGATGTTTTCCCTTCCCTCTAAGGCAGACTTGAGTCAAGTTAGTACTCTCTATGATTCAGGCTCTGGTCTCAACATGCTCCATACATACCTCTCAGTCTTCAGATGAGAGAAATAGCCCATAAGCCACTGGTTTCAGGCCCACTTTTTCAACTGAGAAAACAAGGATTAGAGGGGGCTAAGGAGTTTCTAAGAGTCGCAGTGAGGATTTGAACCCAAGATGCCCAGTTTTAAAACCTAGGCTTTTCTATGATTTTGCTCACTTGGGTTTTTGTTTGTTTAGTCTTCTTTTCTTGATCCAGTGTCTTCACCATGTAACCCATGCTGGTCTTGAACTCTCCATCCTTCTGCCTCAGCTGCTGGAGTACAGGGATAACAAGTGTGCGACAGTATGCTCCCTATCATAGCTACTGCCATCAGACTCTGACATCTGATCCTAGAACACGATATTCCCATGACCACATATATCTTCCCTCCCCCAGGAAAGTGCCAGTGACCATATACATGAAAATGAGAATTCATAAGAGCAGCCTTGTCTAACTTTGAAGGCACAGGTTGGACCTCGACCCTCTAGAAAGAAGTAGACTAGGAGTATAGTCATAAATACTGCCAACATCTACCCATTAGCTGTGAGTGCTATCTTCTCTGTTAGCAAACCCTGGTACTATCCAGCAATCATAGAGTGAGAAGACTGGTGCATATACCAAGCCTAACATAGGAGGTGAAGCTATTTAACCTAAACCAGTCAGAGCTATTTCATTCCTTCTGCTAATGACTTAGATCAGATAAAGCTCGAAGAGATGAGGAACATTTTTCAAAAAGGTTGAGACCTTGTTCTTTTTGGTATATGGAAGATGATAGAAGTCTAAACTAGGGTAAGTCTTGGGAAAGGTAATTTAACAGTCTTGTCAAAGTTATAAATAAATATCCCTCTTGCCTGAGAAGTTCTACTCCTGGGAATTTATTCTGAAAGAATACTAATGTATTTGCACAATTGGGTTTTAATAGTAACAAATGACCACAATCTATCTATTAAAAGATGACAGGTTAAACAAATAAAGTTATGGCCACAGAATGCAACATGATTTAACTATGAAACAACAATGGATATACTTCATATATCAAAATATTTTGATAGGTGATAAAAAAGCAAAATGTAAAAAAGACAAACTATACAATCTTTTAGAAAAGTAGGAATGGGCTAGGTAAAACCATTCATATTTGCTTATCATATGCTTTATTATATAAAGAGATTATGGAAGAACACACGAAAGGTCTATTTGACAGCTGATAAGGGCCAGAATAATAGGGAGACATTTTGTTGTGTACCTTTTGTTTTAGATTTATAAACCTATGAATGTTACACCTATTCAAACAATTAGATGTCTTCCAAAATTGTAAAACTAGAAAGGGATTCTAGCTTTTCTGCCTGAGGATATTCATATACAAGGACATAAGGACTCCTTGGAAACATAGCAGCTATTTTGTGACTTTGAAGGACGCACCAGAAAGTAGGGAAATGGAAAGGACCTGTTGCCCTTAATGACATTGCTGAGAATTAACCAAACTTGGAGGTGACTTACCCCATAGCTTCTTGTCAGATGAGATAAATCTCTTTGCTGCCTAAGCCATGTGAGTTAAGGTTTTGGTTGCTTATAGACAGCTGTACCCCACCAAGGCTGTAGAGCCCTGATAAAGTTCATACTTGTGAGGACCTTCAATAGGTAAGCTGTGCCTCTGCTCCCATATCTGTAATGAAGAAGAAATGCAGGAGTTCAGGGCAAACACAAAACACATAAAGGGATTTAACTTTGCTCCTACTCCTACCCCCAAAACTCCCCTAAAATACCAGTGAGGGCCTTAAAGGGATAAAACTCCATAAGGAGGCCAGGTGCCAGTGGCTCCTATCTGTAATCCTAGCTATTCAGGGCAAGAAAGTCCTTGAGACTCTTATCTCTAATTTCCAAAAAAGCTTAAAGTGGAGCTGCGATTCAAGTGGTAGAGTGCTAGCCTTGAGCAAAAAATGCTCAGGGGCAGCTCCCAGGCAGATTTCAAGCCCCAGGACTGGCAAAAAAAATAAAAAGAACCCCCTTCCAAAAAAATCCCCAAACAACAGGGGAGAAAATATGACAGAAGTTAAAAGAAGAGTTTAGAAGATAGAAAGCAGATGGGCACAAGTTAAATAATAGTGATATCAGAGAAGCGGAAATCTAACCCAGTGTTTGGAAGAACAAGTTCATCTGGAATTCCTGGAAACTACCTAGAAACTGAGGGAGCTCTCAGTTACACAAAAGGTAGAGTCAAGGATAAGGCTAAAAATAGCACCTTAACATTCAATGAAAAGAAATGAAAATAACTCAACTAAAACCTGAGCCAAAGCAGGTGCTGGTGGCTCATGCCTGTAATCCTTGCTACTGAGGATTGTGATTAAAAACCAACCCAATCCTTGAGACTCTTGTTAGTGAAATGAGCTCCCTTCCCATAACTTAGTACACTCCTTCCCCTCTCCACAGCTTAGCATGCTCCCTTCCTAGGCAACACTAGGCCCATTTAGTAAAGGCAGTAAATAATCAGCCTTCAACCCCCTTTACCTTGGAATGACACTTCTCTGGGGCAGCTACCACCATGTAAGGCAACAAGAGCCCCTTAGAGTGACCTTCAGGTCTGGGCAGTTGCAGGACCCCTTATCTACTATTTGGACAGCAGCCATAAACCTTAGTATGCCATGATGAAGTCCCTGGCCCACACCAGGGTCTCTGCCTCCGAGCCCCTTCTAGGCCCTCAAAAACCACCTAGGTCACCTCAGACAATAGCTGGTGCTTCTTCTCACTTCTCCCTTGTGAGAAGGAGTCTTGCTGGCCCCTTTTTCGGCAATAAACCTTTGTTCTCTGTACCTGGATTTCTGCGTGGTTTTCTGGAAAAGACCAAATAATCTAACTCCAATTAGCTAAAAAGCAAAAACAAAAACTGGAACTGGAGCTATGGCTCCAGTGGTAGAGCACTACTCTTGAGCAAAAAAGCTTAGGGACAGGGCTGGGAATGTGTCCTAGTGGTAGAATGCTTGACTTGAGCAAAAGAAGCTCAGGAACAGAGTTCAAGCCCCAAGACTGGGAAAAAAAAAAAAAGCTCAGGGACAGTGCCCTGGACCTAAGTTCAAGCGTTAGGATAGGTACTCCCCCCCCCAACAACAACAACAGTACCCTAACAACAACAAAAAACCCTGAGGCAAAGTCTTGATCAGACTCTCATCAAAGTAGACCTACAAATGGCAAATAAGCATATGGGATTTCCTACATTGGTGCCAATAGAGAAATGCAAATTAAAATGCCCAGGCTAAGATCAGTGTGGAAATGGAGCCTGTATAAACTGTCCTCTGGAGTTTTGCCATGGTCCAGTGGAACAATCACAAACCATGTCATGTCTGCCTAGAAGTCCCTTCTTGCATGATCCCAGATCGTGGTACATCATTCTGAGCTCTTCTACCAGGAAATAGCCTGGAGTGGTTGATCACCACTGTTCCCTAATGTCAGTTAGGGTTTCCATGGGATTGGGGGGGAAGAAATGAGAGAGAAAGAGGGGAGATGGGAAAGGGAGAGAAAGAGAGAAGTGTTAGGTAGATAGGGATAAAAGACTTAACATTTGGCAGATAACATGGCTCCTCATGGCTCCTCCTGTACCTGTATAGTGCACTGGGCTCCTGCTGCTTCCCATAATGCTGTGAGTTCCCGCTCAAATGCTTCTTCCCATAATGCCCTGGGTGCTGTTCAACCAATGACAAGAGCGGAGGCACGCATGAAGTCATGAAGCAATCTGCATAAAGCCGGGCTGAGGCGACGTGGGAGGAGCCCGGTGCATAATACTCAACCCTCCCCGGCTCCAGAACGTTCTGAGCCCCTCTCGGTGTGGAGAGAGCCGCTATTTTCTTCCAGGGCCTTCTAGTTCCAAATATAATGTAGTGTTTTTTACAAAAAACCGAGCTTCTCAAGGGCTCAAGAAGAAAAAAATCCAGAAAACCGCTCCTCAGCAAGGTGGGTGGCTGAGGAGACAGCCCCGAGGTAAACTGTGGTCGGACCGGAAATGGAGCCACAGAGGCTCCGGTTGTCAGGAAAGGGCGGGAAATAGCGCCTAGTCAGGGCCGTGACTGGCAGAAAAGGGCGGGAAGCAGCGTGTCAGGGCCGAAAGGGGGGAAACTAGGCCAGAAACGTTCACAGACCAGAAAGGAGCCCGAATCAGCTCCCTGGGAGCTCTGTGAACTGCGCCTGCAGTCAGTGGAAAATGGTGGCTCTGGGCCAGGCGCCATCTTGACAAGGCAGCGACCCACAGAAACCCTGAGGTTTTCCTTTTCTTTGTCCCTGACAGTGTCTCACGCTGTGGTCCTGGTGGACACATTGGAGGAAACCCACGGGAAAAAAAAAAGACGAAAGCAGTGGGATTCAGACCTGAGGCGAGGAGGGGGCTGAGCTCACTTCCGCTTTAGGACTGGCCAGCTGAAGACCGCCGGGAGAGTAAGTCGGAACCTGTGTGATTGCACTTTAAGCCTGGGCCTCAGAAAACCATAGTCCTGCAGGGAGTATCTTAAGATACAATTGTCGACAGCGAATTCTAGCTAAGGGGATTTAGTTTTTCTGCTACCTAGAACTAGGGAACATGGAAACAAGGATTTCTGACCGGCTCTGGTCCCCACCCCCTCCTACTGAAGAGCTGGTGACCAATATACAACAAATGAATGAACCATCAGAACAGCCAAACCAAAACACCAATAAAGACATAAAGGTATCAATTTTCCATTGTTCTTATATGTACATACATCTCTACCTAGCTCATCTACCTGTGTAATCTCTCTCTCTCTCTCTCTCCACACATTTGTGTGGTGATAGTCTATGGACACAATATTTGGAGAGAGTAGCAGCAAGCCTCAGTCATAAAGTTTTATTGCCACCCTGGCTGCTGGTGATGGAATTCATTCCTGGTTGGCAAGAGTAGAGCCTCCAACAAGTGAAGCAATCTCTAGTGATGCCTCTAGCAGGCATGAGCTGCAGCTGCACTCTTTTATCATTCTGGTGGCTGACACACCAGGTTTCTGGCGGTGTGCCCCCAAAGGGAGTCCTTCACCAATGCCAAGCATCTCAAACAGCCATCTCTGGCATCTAAGCTGCGAGTGTGGTTCCCCACTTTTTAACGTTTTCTGTGGGGGCCTTTTAGGCACACTCCTTAACCACCTCTTGTGACCTAGTGGTGAGTTGTCACAGACTCCTTCAGCCATAATTATTCCTATTGAAGTTCAGTCCCCAATAATAGGCATTCTCTCAAGATCATATCTTACTATCACTCTTTTTACTAAGGCTAGCCCCTTGGTGTAGTTGCTTCACAACCATTTTCCTGTACTGAGAGTGAGGCTTGTGAGATGTGTGGGATGTTTCCTGCAGGTAGAATTGGTAGTGCATCACAAGAGCAGCCAGTTTTACCTTGTAATGGTGTCAGCTTACCCTCCCTCCCCTTCCCTGAGAGTGAAAACAGGCTTAGACCTTCTCATTGCTTTTCTTCTGCTGGTCTGTTTTCTCTGTAGTTTTCTTTCTTCCTACTACCTCCTTCATAGTACCTGGTTCTCTTGCTCCAGTTCACTATACCTGGTCACTTTCTCTCAAGATTAGGAAAAAATGTTTTCTAGTATTTTTTTTTTTTTTGGTCAGTCATGGGGCTTGAACTCTGGGCCTGAATGTTGTCCCTCAGCTCTTCAGTTCAAGGCAACTGCTCTAACACTTGAGCCACTGTACCATGTCTGGTTTTCTGAGTGGTTTATTGGAGTCTCGGGGACTTTCCTGCCTGGGCTGGCTTTGAATCGGGATCCTCAGATCTCAGCCTCCTGAGCAGCTAGGATTATATGGCACTCAGCTTGTTTTCTAGTATTTTTTTTTTTTTTGGTCTGGTCGTGGGGCCTGAACTCTAGGCCTGGGCGCTGTCCCTCAGCTCTTCAGCTCAAGGCTAGCACTCTACCACTTGAGCCACAGTGCCACTTCTAGCTTTTTTTTTCTGCTTATGTGGTGCTGAGGAATCGAACACAGGGTCTCATGCATGCAAGGCAAGCGCTCTACCACTGAGCCAATGTCCCAGCCCTGTTTTCTAGTATTTTTTTGAACATGTGTATGCCTGTGAGCCTGGCAGATTGTGCTTCACATGCTCACCTGGTTTGTGGTCCAACTTCAGCATAACCCTTGAGTGCATCAGGCACCTAAAAGATCATTTCCCTTTGTGGAGGAAGAGGGTATAGAGGTTTCATGATTCAGAAAACTGGACTTGAGCCTTCAGTCCTCTTAGCTAACACACACCAGGATGCAACCAGGGGAAAAACTGAATGCTTTAAGGCCTTGCCTGATAATTCACTTTCCTGTGAGCTAAATGAGGCTGTGGACATCACCTGATTCTAAGGGTATAGGTGCATGGATCTGACCCATTCAGCAGTCTTCACACACAGTATGTAAAAGGCGAAAGATTTATGTGATTTGAAGAGAAACCAGAGTATTCACACACAGTATGATACAGGCCTTAGAGGCTGAATTCTAAGTCAGTCACAGGTTCGTGCTTTGTTTCCATACCAGCTTAGGAAATGCTTCTGCCCATGGAATAAGTGGCCTCTGAACACCATGCGATCCTATAGCATTGTCACAGTGCCCTGTAGACTGAACCTTTCATTGGGCCACAGCACAGACTCTGTGGCAAATTCTCAAAGCTCCCTGAACCATGACTGTTCCTTGTTATCAAGTGCATAGAGTACTTCTGCCTCAAAATAATACGCCCTTTTTTAAGTGTCTCTTTGCAGTTACCCTTTGTGACAAGGGATGCAACAGCCTATCTTTACTCAAGTCTAGTTTTCAAAACCACAGCCACCACTGTCTCATAAATCCTATAAACTGGTTTAAGAGTTGCAAGGGTTCTAGACTTATCTTACAGGCCCCCTGTCACCAGGGATGTTCTACCTTGGTATCTTGTTTCTTCTTTCTGTAAAGGTAGGCATGGGCTTGAAATTGTTGCTTTACTTTACTGCCTCCGTTTATCTGTGACTTTTCCCTGTCCAGCCTTTTCAGGATTCTCAGTGCTCTTCTTCATTTTATCTTTCAGAATATAGTCTTATTACCTCTCTTCATTCACAGTCAAAATCGTGGATGCTTCTAATTTGCCATCATCTTTTGTTTTCCATTTGACTTATTTAGCATTTTATTCCCAAGATTTGGGGAATCTCTATTAATTTGCCCTTTTTAAACCTTCATAGTCTTCCTTATTTCTTTTCAAAATTTTTTATCCTCTTTGAGTGTGTTGATCAGTTTTATGATCATCATTTTGAAATCTTTTTTTCCTAATAATAGGGTTAGAATTCAAGGCCATGTGCTTTCTGTGCAGCCATTCTCTCATTTGAACCATGTCTCCTAGCCCTATTTACTTTAGTTATTTTTGTAATAGTCCTGGCCTGATCTGGACTTCAATCTTCCTAATTTTCACTTTCTGTGAAACTAGAATGAAAGATAGGTACCACTATTTACCACTATATACAGTGATTTTAGTTTGAGATGAGACATCTATTGAACTTTTTGCCCAGGATGCCTTCCACTTCCATGTTTGCATTCTCTGCCTCTTGAGTACCTAGGTGTGAGCCATTATGTCTTTGAATTTGTACATCTGAGGCCATCATTGGTTAGGAATTTGAATTTCCCATACCCCCACCTCCATATTCTATAAATTGGAACATTTTCCATTGTTTGAGTGGGATTCAAACTATATTGAGGTACAATTTCTCTGACAACTGGGCTGGAGATGGAGCTCAGTAACAGAATACCTCACCAACTATCAAGATACTGAACTTGACCCCCCAGCACCCCTGAGAGGGAAGAAAACAAACTTGGTAACAATTACAACATATAAACAAACCAAATATGGGAATGTAGTAATAATGACTTAAAATCATTTTAATAGTAATAACTCCATAGGAAGAAAAAATAGTACAGAATGAAGTAATAAAAAGATAGTAGTTAATAAAGAAGAATAAAATAATGGAAAATTGCTAAAGTAATACTAGAAACAGATAAAATATAAAGAAAAAGTAAACAAAAAATAAGCCAGGCATAATGATTTACCCTTGTAATCCTAGATACTCAGTAGGCAGAGACCTGGAGAGTTTGGTGTAAAGCCAGCCTATGCCAAAAAGCCTCTGAGACTCCATTTTTAGTACACAGCAAAATCTCAGAGTGGAGGAGTAGCTCAGTTGTAGAGTGCCAGCAGAGAGAAAGAAAGCCAAGTGAGAGCATGAGGCCTTGAAGTCAAGCCTTGGTACCAGAACAAAAAAATTAAAAAGGAAGAAATATGGCAGGTCCTGGTGGCTCATACCTGCAATCCTTGCTACTCAGGAGGTTGAAATCTAAGGATTGTGGTTCAAAGCCAGCCTGAGCTTAATTAAGCCCCAGGATCAACACACACACACACACACACACACACACACACACACACACACACACACACACGATATAGAAAGATGGAATAAGAAAAAAAGAGCACATTAAAGATTCTAAAATAAACCAGGTGCCTGTAGCTCATGCCTGTAATTCTAGGTACACAGGAGACTGAGATCTAAGGATTATAGTTCTAAGTCAGCATGAGCAGGAGAGTCCATGAGACTTTCTGTCTTTTATATGCTGGTCTTGGGGCTTGAACTCAGGGCTTGAACTTGAGATTTATTTTTGCTCAAGGGTAGCAACTCTACCATTTGAGCTACAATTCCCCTTTCAGTTTTCTGATGGTTAATTGGAAATAAGATGCTTATGAACTTAACTGCTTAGTTGGCTTTGAAACACAATCCTCAGATTTCAGCTTCCTGAGTAGTGTCTGGATTTCCATAAGACTCAACTTCAACATCCGCACCCCACACAAAAAATAAACAGCCAGAAGAAGCAAGCTGTGGCTGAAGTGGTGGAGCCAACAGCACCAGCATGTGTCCACCACCCCTGGCTCCAAATGTGTGTATTCTGATATGTATACATTTTCATCTTTTTAAATAAAAATTTTGAACTATCCAAGGCAGGTGTGGAAAATCACACATGTAATATTAGCTTCCCAGGAGGCAAATACAAGAGAATCATAGTCTGAGGCTGGCCCAAGCCAAACAAACAAAACCTTCCCAAATCCCCCCAAACAAGTCCTTATCTAAAATAATGTGAAGAAAAAGGGTTGGGGCATAGATTAAGTGGTAGAGTACTTGCGTGCCAAACACAAGGCTCTGAATTAAGTCCCTAGTTCTGCCAAAAGATAAAGTATATTAAAGTATTAAAACTTAAGGAAAAGAGACATGATGGCCAATATGGAGGAGGTGCACCCTTGTAATCCCCAGAATATGGGAATCTAGAAAGTAGAATATGAAGATGAGCTTTGGCTACATAGTGATACTATATCTTAATAAAAATTAGAATAAAACCAATCAAACTATATTAAAAATTATCATGTGCTTTAATAGTACTGAAATTGCTTTGCATGTGCAAGGCCAGATTCTGGTAATGTACCAAAAATTAAAATGCATTTATAACTAACATTCGGCTCACCAAGAGTCTATCTACACAAGATGAGTGGAAGGTCCATGCAGTACTAGATGTTCCTTGGCTGGAATATCTCCTGGGGAATCTTAAGGCAGTTGACACACCTCCCTTCTGTACTTGACTGATGATGTTGCTGGGCACACACCATTCTGACCTCCAGACATAGATCCATTTTGCAGATCCTTGCAAATCTCCCACAGCCCAATGGCAGGGCCATCTGGCTCTCAATTGCTTTTGTGTTTTTTTTAGAGCTTCCTATGTCTTTCTCTGGAACTGTTATTTCGGGACCCACACACAATAGCATATTCCAAGAAGAGTGATCGCTGTCCTGCTAGCCACCCTCTTCCAGCCCCATCTTCTCCTCAAACTCTAGTCTTATTAGGAGGCTTTCCAGAGGGAAGGGGATTTTCCTCTGATTTGTATTTTTTGTATATCCAGGAAGAACAGCCAGATGCCTTTGCTGGAGGTTTTGGGAACACAGCAATGTGAACTTTCTGCACAGCTTTCTCTTGCTGCTCTTTACTTCCATACCAGGTAGACTTCCCATGTCCCATTAGTCTCCTTCCAGTCCTGTCTCTTGTTAATGCTAGAGACTGTGGTCACATCATGGAGTTGTCCAAAGGGGAGGACTTTTTCTTTTGATTTACAGCTATTTCCTCATGGCTCTCCAGGAGGAAGGAGCTGTTGAGGGCAGCCACAGAATTATGGTGTGAGATTATGCTGGGATTAGAGAATGGCAGGCAGGGTGGCACTTTTCCCTCTCTTCTGCTTGTCATCCTAGTGCAACTGAAATTCCAGTATGAAGCAGGGAAGGTGAACTGGCTCTCCTTTTGGAGGGCGAAGGCGGAAAGGTTTGTGGGAGTTGGGCACGGTGGAAAACACAGGTGCACTGGTTTGACATTGCTGGCACTCTTCTTTGATCAAGAGGTATATGCCCATGGCTTCATCAAGTGTTCTGTGCAGTACAGATTTACAAATCTCAGGTCCATTGTAGCCCTTGTCACACTAACAATTGTTGGGCTCAACTGCTTGGGGAGTGGCTCATCAAATCACAGGAACCAACTTGATTGAACCACATATATTATTTGTTGAGCCTCTGCCTTGGGTCCATAGTTAATAATTGAATAATGACATTACATCCTTTTGCAGAGGTGAGATGATACATTGTATCTGGCCTCAAGGATTTCTGCTTCCTTCCTAGAGGGAAGGCAAATTCCTGGTTAAAATTCCTGCGGTCAAAGGAGAACTTCCCTGTAACCATAAAAAACAACAGGATGCCCAAGCCCAAGACATCCATCTTGAAGTCATAGTAAGCTTGGCACCAGTATATTTCAGGGGTATGAAATATTAAGGCACCACACAAGTCCATTAGCAACCATTCTTGAGTGTACCTGGTGCTCAGGCCAAAGTCACTGACTTTGGTATTGCCTTTGGCGTCCAAGTAGTGCACCGCACTGACAATCTGAAGACTCATCCCTACTTCATCCTCAATTAGATGGAATGCTTTTCGGGTCCTCTGCAGGAGGTTTCCCTGGGTGGCCAGTTCCATTCCCAGGGATGTGTGCTTGGCCGCCATGATCACTTGGTATACCCTGATCACTTCGGTGTAATATAGTCTTAAAAACATCCACTTCACTTTAGATCATTATTGGGTGCTCTTCCTCCCGGAGTACTTTCTCTGCCACCTCCGTGTCAGTGAGCCTGCTGAGGCCAGCTCCACCCTGCCGACGCTGCCGCTGCCCGTGGTCTTCGCCACATGGTATTGTTTGCCGAGGATCTCTTCCTCCTCCGAGGTGCACGTGGTGCATTTGATGTCGTCCGTCATCATTTTTTTTTCTCCTACCAGAACAGCCGGTAGCAAATCTAACTAAAATTAGCTGAATCGATGAAACTCAAGAAATACGCAAAAAGAAATACCCAAACCCAAGCCACCCAAAGCGGTGTCAAGCTAGCTTTGAGTTAGTCCAGCCGGACGCCAAACAGGGCACGCTCAGCTCTGTAACGGACAACAACGGCACAGCAGCCCCCCTAATATACCCCCGAGGGGACGTCGCCTCACAATGGCCCCAGTGACGTGGAAGAAATGGGCAAATCAGAGCCGGGCCCCAGTGACGTCAGGCAAGAAATGGACCAATCACATCTGGGCACAGACCCCACTGGCTGTTTCACTCTTAGGCCTCGAGGACTGTTGCCGTGGGCTTAAGGTGGACGCTCATCACCACCATGGCGGCATCAGGAACCCCGAGGACAGTGGCCAACAGCCAACGGGGACCCTGGCCAATAGCTGCCATTCTTGAGGACTGTCCACGCGCGAGGACACGGGCCAACGGCCTCTGTTCCTCCTTAAGGGCTACGAAGACCTAGTTACCTGCTGCCGCGGGGACGCTGTCCACGTGCTCCAGCCGTCAAGTAGGTCTTGGGACTTGCTTCAACAATCCAGGCAACCGTGGTAGATTACACTGAAGTTCCAGGCATGCCCAAGGGTGGCAAAGAGGCTACCAAAGCAGCATCCAATTTTAAAAAGCAAACAAATCCAGAAACTAAAGAAAGTTCAAACAAGTAGCTGATACATATGGGGCTGTTAGAATCTTAGCATCTGCTAAGAAAGGTTGCATGTATGACAAATACGGCCAAGAAGAATTAAACAGTGGAGGAGGAGGTTGAAATCAGGAGGTAGAAATGAGATGCCAGCATGCATCTATGGATTTCCATCCTTTGCCTGAGAATGGCTTTCCTTTTGTGCAGGTTTTTCTGTGGAGTCAGTGGGTCACAGGGCCTCTTTCCAGTGGCTTCCACTTGGCTTGGTGGCGGAAATATAGACGATTCCCCATCTACATATCCACTTCTACTAAGAGTTACCAGCCGTTACTAATGATCTCTATGAGGTAAAAGAAAGCATCTAGTTTCCCATAAGGTCCTCATCAGATGCTCTGGAATCCAGAAAGCAGTGGGTTGATATGTTGAAACTGATGAAAGACAAGGATTGAGGGAAGGGGCTCAAGTGGTAGAACTCGTGCCTAGCAAGCTTAAGATGCAAAATATTATATATATATATAATACACATATATATAAAATATATAACATATAAGATATAACAAGATATAAGATACACATATGTATATATATATATACACACACACACACACACTTTTTTTTGCCAGTTGTGGGGCTTGAACTCTGGGCTGGGCACTGTCCCTCAGCTCTTCAGCACAAGGTGAACGCTGTACCACTTGAGCCACAGCACCACTTCCAATTTTCTGAGTGGTTTATTGGAGATAAGTCTCATGGACTTTCTTGCCTGGGCTGGCTTTGAACTGTGATTCTCAGATCTCAGCCTCCTGAGTAGCTAGGATTACATGTGTGAACCACTGGTGCCCGGCTTATATTTGTTGTTTTATAACAACAAAGGTTTATTTAGATTTACTCAACATACCCTCATTATTCTATTTCAGTCCATATACGTGTGCCTGTGTGTGTGTGTGTGTGTGTGTGTGTGTGTGTG